>NC_142565.1:12178560-12481590 GCF_041283825.1 Pyrus communis
CATGCTACAACCAAGCTGGTTAGATTATGAAATTATAGGCTAAGATAAGCTTCTGAACAATTTAAACCCAATGACGAGACATCAGAAATTCAAGGACTTACACTATATAATCTTGAAACTAAGTCCCATTTGGAACAAATTATGATAACAATAGTTGCATTATCAAGGACCATGAGTAACTTCACCAGCAGAACACCAAGAATCACCCAATTGAAAGTAAAATCCATAAACCATTAACAAAATACTTATTCTGACGATACTGAACCCCAATATTAGAAAAACAACATGAAACTCAGAAAAGATCATCGAAAGTGAGATGATTGCATGCCTTAATTTGGATGAAAACAATTAATAGTCACATCCCAGAAGTAATTGTAGTAAGAAATCATTCCAATTCTCCAAAGAATTCAGAGAAAGTGATTGGAAACATAACCTTCACAAAAATCTTGAGCTATCATTTTGTCAAACATGTGGACTGCACAAATTTTGAACTTTCCTCCATACCAAAAAAAAGGAACACTGATCAAAGTGGCAAAAAATAGAGCTCAAAGAGGTGATCTGCGAACTCCACCAAGAGGAAAGAAATAAACCGAAGGCACCAATGAAAAACACACCATAAAAAAATAGTAGCAAAAATGCACAATCTCCCACCAAGAAACCAACAAAGCACTCTTGACATTTCGTCGAACATATAATGTGCAAGAATGCACTAGATAACTGCTTCCAATTCATCGCTTCATCTTGAAACCCAAAGGAAAAACCCAGAAACAATTCAATGTTGGTGTTTTTCAAATAAAGAATCTAAACCAATTAAATACAAGGAACTACAATTAACATCACAATCAAATACAGCATTGACTCTATAGAAACAATCTGTAAAACTTACTTGATGAATTCATAGTAAATGGTTCTTGAATTAGCCTTCTCCTCTCTGGCAATTGGTGTTCAGTTTCAATAGGGAAAACTTCTTAATGAACATAAGAGTGAGAGGAGAGACCAAATCCATATATATCCAACTGTTGACAGTTTCCTCCTATTAAGGAAAACTGTCATCCCTTTATGTGAGTGGCGTAAACCACTCACTCAGAGTATTATTCCCAATCAATTTTGATATAAATAATTATATTGTATTATTTATCTCCTAATACATGTATAATTCTATTTCTTATTTAATATAATACAGATAAAATGATGTGGCAATCTCACACACATGGTAAAATCTTACATTCTCCCACATGAGTGCAGCCTCATCATTTCCGAAATAGTATTACATCCAATAAGGCAATAGTGATCACGGAGTCATACTCATGTATACCAGAATTTTCAATAATTTTCCACATCAATACAATTACAGGACTATAGAAAACTTGACACAACCATTCTTGTACCAGCACTCTACAATCACTTAGTAATCATATCAAGTGTCATCATTGTAATTAGGGAATCGATGTGTGAAAACTTTGGTACCAATAAAGCTCCCACATTTTGGTCCTTTTAATGTCATAGACATTCCAAAATTTCTTAACAGTTTTGCAAAACACAGTCAATAATACTAGATCCAAGTGAAAATTAGTCCATAAGAAATTACCAACATAATGTAATTTGCTTACAAGAAATAAAACTCATCTATAACACAGATAAGTCCACTGTCTAGTTAACAACATGAAGAGTTGAAACAAAAAGAGAAAACAATACCTTTCTCCCACATTCAAACTAGATCAAGAGATGCATGTAGGCCCATCTTTGGCACCAATCTCTAGAAGGTTGTAACGTTCACCACCTTCTTCAAAGGGTCTGCAATCATATTATGAGTACTAATGTGCTCTATGTCAATGACCTTATCTCTGACCTTGTCTTGAACCACCAAATACTTGATGTCAATAAGCCTTGAAGCTTCAGAATGCTTGTTGTTCTTAGCAAAGAAAACAGTTGAGCTATTGTCACAATATAGATTCAATGGTCATTCTATGTTTTTGACAATTTTCATATCCAAAATCATATTCCTAAGCCAGTTAGAATGTCTAACAGCTTCAAAGCATCCAATATACTCAGACTCCATGGTTGATACTGCTCGAGTCTTTTGTTTCTGGCTCTTCCATGAAACAACACCATTTGCCAAGAGAAAAATGTATCCACTTGTTGACATACGATCATCAATATCTCCACCCAAATCAGCATCACTATAACACACTAAATCAAGGGAATCTACATGATTATATATCAGCATGTAAGACTTAGTTTTCTGCAGATACCTCAAAACCTTTTTGGCTGAATTCCAATGAGAGACACTTGGATTTTATTGAAATCTTCCCAACACACTTACTGCAAAGGCCAAATCTGGCCGAGTACATACCTGAGCATACATGACACTTCCAACCAATGAGGCATAAGGCTTATCCTTCATGGTTTCGATTTCATAATCTGTTTTGGGACACTGATCAACCGAAAATTTGTCTCCCTTGCCAATAGGAACATCACCACCAGAACATGCTTCCATATTGAATCTCTTTAGAACTTTGTTTATATAGTTTTGTTGAGACAATCCCAATACTCTTTTAGCTCTATCTCTGACTATTTCGATGCCCAAAACATAATTAGCCTCTCCCAAATCTTTCATATCAAAATTGTTGGCTAACATGCTTTTTGTCTCTTGCAATAACTAAAAGTCTGAGCTAGCAAGCAATATGTCATCCACATAAAGAACAAGAAAAATGAAATTGGATTTCACCATCTTCATGTAGATACAATTATCAATTTTATTTTCAACAAAACCAGAAGAAGAGACCACGTTATCAAATTTGAGATACCACTATCTCGAAGCCTGTTTGAGACCGTAAATAGATTTGTTTAGTTTACATACCAGATTTTCTTTCCCCCTTTCAATAAATCCAGGTGGTTGAACCATATAAGTATCTTCATCCAAGCTGCCATTGAGAAATGCAATTTTCACGTCCATTTGATGCAAGTGAAGATCAAAATGAGCTGTAAGAGCCATAATTATTCTTAAAGAATCTTTTGTGGAAACTGGTGAAAAAGTCTCATTATAATCCAAACCCTTTTTCTAAGTAAACCCGGCTACAAGTCTGGCCTTGTGCCTCTCAATTCTTCCTTGTGAGTCACGTTTGGTCTTAAAAACCCATTTACATTCTATAGGCTTAATTGTAGGATTAGGAGTTTCTAAGGACCACACTTTGTTTTTCTGCATAGATGCCAATTCATCTTCCATAGCTGTAAGCCAAAAGGCAGCTTTATCACTTTGCATAGCTTGTTGAAAAGAGGTAGGATCATCATCATCTCCCAAATCATATTCGACTTCCTGTAAGTAAACCAAATAGTCATCATAAATTGCTGACTTTCTTGGTCTTTGAGACTTTCTCAGAACTGGTGCAGTTACTATGTTTTCTTCTTGCGACTGTAATGGTTGCATATCAGCAATCTGAGGTGGAACTACATTGATTTCAGGTTGTTGAGTGGATGTAACCTGATTCTCAAAAGCTACACTTTGCATGGGAATAGGCAGAGATACGGTATTGCTAGAAGATGGCCCTTGTGTTTCATCAATTTCCTCAAAAACATATGAATTCTTGGATTGACAGTGGAGTGTATTGAAATCCTCAATGAACTTTGCATTATTTGTCTCAAAAATTCAAGTATGAGAATGAGGACAATAGAATTTAAATCCCTTTGACTTCTCTGAATAACCCACAAAATAACAACTGGTCGTTCTTGGATCAAGCTTCCTTTCATTAGGATTATAAAGTCGTGCTTCTGCTCTACAACCCCAAGTGTGAAAATGAGCTAAGCTTGGTTTCCTGCTTGTCCAGATTTCAAATGGAGTAGAGTGAACAGATTTGCTAGGCACACAATTAAGAATATAGTTGGCAGTCTTAATAACTTATCCCCATAAGAATTCTAGCAATTGAGAATGAGATAGCATGCTTCTTACCATGTCTTTCAACGTTCTATTTCTCCTCTCAGCTACTCCATTTTGATGTGGAGTTCCCGGAGTTGTATATTGTGCCACTATCCCTTGTTGTTGGAGAAACAAGGCAAAAGGTCCATTTTGTTGCCCACTTTCTGTGTACCTGCCAAAAAATTCCCCTCCTCTATCTGACCTAACAACTTTAATAGACTTTTCTAATTGTTTTTCAACTTCCAGTTTAAAGACTTTAAAACAATTGAAAACTTGAGACTTTTGAGAAATTAAATAAAGATAAGTGAACCGTGAAAAATCATCAATAAATAGAACAAAATAGAGATTACCACAGATAGTCTTTGTTGGAAGTGGGCCACAAACATCTGTGTGTATCATTTCTAATAAGTTACTGCTTCTAGTTGAACCTAGCTTCTTAGTACTTGTGGTTTTGCCTTTAAAACAATCAATGCATGACTCTAAATCAGTAAAATCCAATTCTGGCAGCATACTAGCTTTCATCAAACGTTTCATTCTATCCTTGGAGATATGCCCCAATCTCCTATGCCAAAGCATAGATGACTTATCATTAGAGAGCACTCTCTTAGAAGCAGAATTTTCAATATTGAAACATTCTTGAACATAAGTACATTGAAGCTGCCATAAATCCCCATTTGGAAAAGTATAACCAAGTAAATTATCAAATTGGTTCTTATGAAAAAGTCTGATGCTTTCATTATCTCCAATAAAAGAAATACCATCCATTACAAACTTAGAAACTGAAAATAAATTCCTTCTCATAGAAGGTACATATAAGACACTGTTCAAAGTTAAAATAAAACCAGAAGACAACTCTAATTTGATACTTCCAACAGACTCGACATCTACTTTTGTCCCATTTCCAACAAACACTATGTAGGCTTCTCTACTTGGTTCCCTCTGGCTTTTGAATCCCTGAAATGAATTAGTGATATGGACAGTGCAACCAGTATCAAACCACCATGAATTTTGAGGTACAAAAACTAAATTTGATTCAACAGTAACAAAAACATCAACAATTTTGATACCTTTCTTAATCAACCAAGCCTTAAAACCAACACAATCTCTTCTAAGATGTTCAGTTGATTGACAAAAATGACATTTTTTGACACAATCTTTACTCACTTTCAGATTAGAGGAAGGAACATTTTTAGCATAGACACCAAAGTTTTGAGCACCCTTTTTAGTTCCAGAAGAAGAACCTGCTTTGAATTTTACAGATTTGATTAGAAAGTTCCCAGCATTTCCAAATTTGTTGAATGCAGCAGCCTTCTTCCTTTTTCCCATATTCACAAGGTTGACAGCTTCTTCCTTGCCTTTCTTGAGCCTTTCTTCCTCTTGACAACAGATTGCAATCAGTTCATTAACACTCCGAGATTCCTTTTGTGTGTTGTAGTTGATTTTGACCTGTTCATATTCAGTTGATAGAGAACCAAGTGCCATGTGCACTAGAAATTGCTCAGAAATCGGCACATCCTAGTTGTTCAGCTTGTTGGCAATATTGACAAGCTTGAGTAGGTGTTCTCTGATGCTCCCAATCCCATCAAACTTGGCAGAAGTGAGAGAGGATAAATAAGACCCTGCCTCCACTTTATCTGACCTCTTGTATTTTTCCTCAATAGCTGTCAAATAATCCTTGGCCAAATCACATGAAGGTATGCCTCCTCTAATATGTTCCTCCATAGCATTCTGCATAATAAGCAGGGACATTTCATTTGCTCTTTCCCATTTTCCAAATGCATCTTTCTGTTCTTTTGTACTCTCGGTAGTCAAGGCATGTGGCTTAGGCTGCTTGAAAGCAATCGCAAACTCCAAAAGTCCCAGATTCATGTCAATTTGCTGCTTCCATGTTTTGAAGTTGTTCCTATTCAATTTCTCAATATTGATGAGATTCAGAATATTGAGACCTGAAAGTTGTTCAGAATTTCATAAGTGTTTGAATTTCATAATATCTATGACAAGAAAGTTGAACAAGCTTTCTCCATATTCAACTATAGAAACTGGTTACACCTTTGGGCAAGAAACCATTCTATATATTAAGATGAACATTCAAACATTTGCATAGCCAAGAATAAAGCACCAGAAATTATGTCAATCCACACCTTTAGGCAAGAAGAACAATACATAATCCAAGTTTTCCATTGCTCACTATACATTAGCTTATGACTAATCCTAGCAAAAACAACCCCTTTGGAGGCTAATTTTACTTGTTACAGTTCATAAACCATAATCTGGTTAAACGAAACTTGATTTCTTAAGAGCAAAATTTCAAATAAACCACTTTGGTAGCAAATTGAACATCTTAATGAAACCAACCCAAAATTCATATTTGTCGATCCAAGATATTGACAAAAACAAAAAATTTACAGAAGGCCATCAGACAAATCAATTCAACTAAATTTGATTTCCAATGAATTCTAATATGATTCAGACAAGGTTCACAACTATAACCATAATCGAAAACGAACTCAAAATAAACGATTACAGTAATAATTTTAAACAAAAGGTAAACTTTATCTGATTTAATTAGACAAGATTATAGATTTTTGATGAAATAATGATCGAAATGGCAGAAAACTAAATTAAGGTCCATACCTTTAATATAAGACGAAAAGTAGAGTTGATAAAATTGAGATCAATCTCAAATGTCAAGATCAGAAAAGAAAAATTGAACAGCCGCCATATAAGAATTGAAGAGAAAAAGTTCATCGTTATACCCAGAACAGCGGAAGAAAAGTGAAGTTTTATACCCAAAAGACAACCGACACCGTTTCAGCTTTATATTCTTTAAGTCAAAATAATTGAGTTCATGATTTAACTGGTGGCTCTGATACCACATGTTGGTGTTTTTCAAATAAAGAATCTAAACCAATTAAATACAAGGAACTACAATTAACATCACAATCAAATATAGCATTGACTTTATAGAAACAATCTGTAAAACTTACTTGATGAATTCATAGTAAATGGTTCTTGAATTAGCCTTCTCCTCTCTGGCAATTGGTGTTCAGTTTCAATAGGGAAAACTTCTTAATGAGCATAAGAGTGAGAGGAGAGACCAAATCCATATATATCCAACTGTTGACAGTTTCCTCCTATTAAGGAAAACTGTCATCCCATTATGTGAGTGGCGTAAACCACTCCTTCAGAGTTCTATTCGCAATCAATTTTGATATAAATAATTATATTATCTATCTCCTAATACATGTATAATTCTATTTCTTATTTAATATAATACAGATAAAATGATGTGGCAAACTCACACTAAAATCTTACATTCAACTCTTGAAAAATCGAAGACGATGAAGATCCAGATGATTTAGAGCCACCAAGATCCATGGCGTGAATCAGAAACTGAAGAAACCCAGCAAACCCCACTTCAGAAAACCTCCCAGAAACGATTGTTGTTGTGGGTTTTGGCGATTTTGTTGCAGGGTCAGAGTTGGGTTTTGCAGAAAATGGGATTTTTGATCTCTTTAAAGCAAAAGATTGAAGCTTTGTTAGAGAAAAATTAATGGGGTTTTGGGTTTTGGGGGTTTTATCACAGGTTTTACGCGGAGGAAGATGGAGAGGCCTCTCTCTCTCGGACTTCGGAGTAAAATCAACCCAGAAGTAAAAGAACGATCGCGAAAGCACCCAGAAATTTATCGAACATCTAATAAAAATTTGGAAAGAACCTAAGCTAGAAACAGATGAAAAATAATGGGAAGTGGAACCACCAGAATCAATGGCATGAGCCTGGTGGCTCTGATACCATGTTAACTACATTGTAATGTTTGAGACTTGAAGAGAAAATCAACAAGAAAGATGAAGAGAACAAAGATGAACAGAAAGAGTTTTAGAGAGAGAATTATGACTTATATTAACTGAAAGAATGAAGATTACACACTTTGTTTTTATACTAGTAAGCCTAACAATTCTAACCAAATACTAACAAACTTGCTAACTATATTTCTAACTGTATTTCTAACTTGCACCTTAATAAAAACAACCAAAGCAACAAGCTAGACTGATCGCACTAAGGTAAGTTATAAATTAAATTAAGTATCGGACCATGTGATATCTAGGCCACCCCAGTTGTCCTTGGGCACGCCCAAGGCATCCCAGACAGCCTTTGAGGCATCAACAATGTTGTTCGGGCAAGGCGGTTGATAACCATGGTCAGCATCACATCCTTCAGTAGAGTCACACTCATCAACGACCATTGCCACCAGACTCCTCCCATTAGCACTTATGGTAATGTTGTGGAGGCATCTTCCTCCATTGTTATACCAGCCAGTGGACAATGCCACAACAGGGATGTTGTCATTGTAGTATTTGTTGTCACATTCTGATGGACCGCCACCATCTCCACAGCTTTCTCGAAACTGTTAAGAGTGAGGTAGGCCTTGGTGCTCCCGGACAATGTTGGTGAACATGTATATGTTGGGCACATTCTGCCTGCTAAATAACAGTCAGAGTCATTCTCCTGGTTTCATTGTCCAGGAGGGGGCTTCCTTCCTCTAATTCTGCCGCTTGGACGACATTGCTGAGCTTTAGTGACCAAGCAAATTGTTGAAAGGAGAATGATTAGAAGGACAAGTGAACCATTTGAGAAAATTGCGAAGCTCTTCATTTTTCTGAATGTTTTTATGAATTGGGATATGTTTGATGCCTAAAAGCAATTGAGGGTGGCATATAATACACACACACACACACACAGCTGTATACCTGGAAAAAATAACAATCAACATTCAATAAATATTTTGCTATGCAAGCTGTTGCTGTACACTCCATCAACGTCACGGAGAAGTCCACTGCTTGGAGAAATTTTTAGTTGTGATGGGAACACGGATGGTACACTACGTGTTTTTATGCAAGTGGCGGAAAATTTTAATTTTTAATTTATTAACATTTTAACATACATAACCCACCATTTATATAGAAATACGTAATATACCATCTTGTGTGACGGCACACTGAAAATTTTTTCTACTACCTGAATCATCTTGAAAATAAATCCTTCCCAATTATACTAAGCGCCAAAATCTTAATTAATTAAAGATAATCCATATTATTATATCCCCCCAACGGGACATACAGAGAGTGACATTAATTACCAATTCGTAAAAAATGTTACCATGAACTCTTTCTCGGAATACAAAGATCTCCAGTCTACTTACTCAAGAATTTTTCATAGTTTTCTCTGTAATAATCAATCCAACGGCATAGGGAATCTATACTTGATTTTCCATTCAAGGATAGCAAGTTTAGGACTCATAACATGACTTATCCAAATTGGGCCGCTAGCGTGATATCGTCTTACTCCAAGGAGCTAGTAACTCATAAGCAATTACAAGCAAGTTAATTATATAACACCATGATGGTGAATAATCAAAGTTTGGAACGCAGCAGACCGTGACACCTACACCGGTACTAGAAGGATCATATTGATTCATGATGGACAAGGATTGTCTGCTCTCCCACTTCCGGTGCTTTTCCGTGCCCTCCTGTTTTGTATGATCACGGTTAAGTCACATCAACATTTTATATTGTTTTTTTTTATTTTTATAGAGATAATAAGACAAAAATGAATAGTAATATAAAATATTAACGTGGTTTAACCGTGATCACACAAACAGAAGGGCACCGGAAGTGGGAGAGCAGACAGTCCTTGTCCATTCATGATTGCAAATATGGTACCATCTTCTGAAAAGTTGAATGCCAGCTCCTATGAATTTTAATACCAGTGAAAATGGTTTTTGTATTATAAAGTTCCAAGCATTAATAGGTCTCTTATTTAGCTTGTTTAGGCTCATTTTTCGTCTATTTTTTTATAACAGTTTTTGAACATCTTAAGGAATATTTTTATGATAAAGGGTTTTTCTAGTACAGGAATCAACCAAGTTCATCCGGATAAATTCAAATTAGGAGCATAACAGTAAAAATAAAAATGATGCTTGTATGTGTTGCGACCATAAGTCCCTTTTGGGGATTTTTGATTAATTAGTAAACCTTGATTTAGATTTTATTTTTTAAATTATTATTATTAAGGGAAGGGGAAGGGTTCGAAACTATTATAATAACTTAGGAAAGGAGGAAATTTTCAACCCGGGATGCATAGGTAGAAAACTAACATGTTAGCCACTAAGATATTGTACCACATGCTTAATTTAGATTTTACATTCCTGTCTTTCGTGAAGATTATTGAGATTCCTCTATAAAACCAATTGGTAATATGGGGAGTGGCCAAACCTTTTATAAGCTCTTTCAAGGTTTCTCCTTTCACCAACGTGGAACTCTTTTAACATTACATTCTCACACACTACCTCGAGTGTGGCGAACTTTCATGTTAAACACGTGAACAATACGAATTGATGTGGAACAATGTGGCTGTTGGGCTTCACACGTGGACCAACCTACTCTGATACCATGAAAAAAGTTGGAGTCATTGTAAAACTAATTGACAATATATGGAGTAGCCCAACTTACTTATAAGCCCAACCAAGGTTCCTCCATCCATCAATGTGAGATTCATTCTTAATACGCCCCCTCACATGTGGTGTATTTCCAAGTCTAACATGTGGACAACACAATGGGGTGTCGTGGAGCGCGGGTGGCCATTTGACTTCACACGTGGAACAACATGCTCTGATACCATGAAGAAATTAGGATTCTACCATAAAACCAATTATCAATAAGGAAAATACCCCAACCTCTTATAAAGTTCTTACAAGGTTTCTCCACCGATGTAAGACTTTTTTACTTTCACATTCTCACTTTTTTTTTAACTTGTTGTGATAAGAAGGCAGGTATGCCCTGACACCAAAGAAAGAATAGCCAAAAAGACAGCTGCTTGAAGGTATGAGATAAGACCTAGATAACGAACTAGAACAAAACAGAAGTCGAGTGATATGTATATGATTATGTAATATTACTTTATAATTTACAATAGACAAAGTATAAGAAAAACAAGTTTAAATATACTGACTTCTTAAATAGTATAGTACTTGTAACATATTATAGAACACAATCCACAACGATCATATACGCAAAGCAAGACGGAAATTAATTAATGTAACTAAGCTTCGGACCAAGTGATATCTAGGCCACCCCATTGGTCTTCAGGCACACCCAAGGCTTTCCAAACAGCTTTTGAGGCATCAACAATGTTGTTAGGACAAGGAGGCTGGTAATCATGATCTGCATCACATCCCTCAGTAGAGTCACATTCATCCACCACCATGGCCAACACGCTACGTCCGTTACCATTAATTCTGATTTGTTTATGGCACCTATCTCCGTTGCTATACCATCCGGTGGACAGTGCCACAACTGGTGTGTTGTCATTGTGGTATTGGTTGTCACATTCTGATGGACCGCCACCATCTCCACCTTTCTCGAAACTGTTAAGGGTGAGGGTGGCCTTGGTGCTCCCAGACAATGGCGGTGAACATGTGTAGGTTGGGTACATTTTGCCCGGCTTACAACAATCAGAATCATTTTCCTGGTTGCATTGTCCAGGAGGGGCCTTCCTTCCTCTGATTTTGCCGCTTGGACGACATTGTTGAGCTTCAGCGACCAAGCAAATTGCCGAAAGAAGAATTACTAGTAGGACAATGGACTCTTTGGAAATGAAACTCTTCATTTTCTCTGTTTCTCTCTATCTCTCTAGTTGTGCTCTTGTGGTGAATATGCTTGGTTTGATGCATAAAAGAAATTGTGGGTGGGTATATATAGGAACTTTCGAACCATGTTATCCTTGGATGTTTGCTGAATATTGACAAAATTAAATTCTGACACTGAAGAAAACTAATTAGTTTCTTTGCCAGAACGCAATTCAACGTAGTAATATATATACACACTCCATTAACGGAACGGCAACGTAAAAATAATTTTGAAGGAACACACTACTTAAGTATTCAAAATTTCCAATTCCTATTTCATTATGTGCATTTTCTAAAAATAAAAGTTTTAGGTTTAAACTTCAGAATTCTTGATTAATCTCAAATGCACTCGGAATTCTTTAATTCTTCTTGGAGGAGAATGTTTAGAGAACAAAATAGCACTACTAGCCTACTTGGAAACAAATCTGAAACAAACCTTCAGTCCACGAGATAGGAAACTAACTTAGAAATTGTTGGAACCAAATTCGAGCACCTCTATGAACGGTGGTTGTGCACAAATCCAAGTAAACTTGGGCAACCTACAAGACAGTAAACAACAGTAAGCAAGCCTAAGACCAGGGGATGGGGAGTGTGTCCCAACCAAAGGCTCTCCGACGGTCAAGTTAGTGAATGACTTTAGACTCAAAGCAATGGGCAAGAGAATTGAAGTTTATTAGATTGCGTTATCATAGATGAACCTTAGATGAATGTATTTATACCAGGGGAAGAGAGACCTTTTTAAGGATAGAATCCTTGTTCTAAGATGGGAGAATCCTAGAGGATATCTAGAAGTACCCTTGTAGGAGTTATGATTACTTGCAGTGCATGCCAATCCCTAAGTCGTAGGAACTCCAAGACTTAAAGAATTTGATTGTGTCTATATCTAGGTCAAATCGTGTGTCTTTCGTCGAACATATAATGTGCAAGAATGCACTAGATAACTATTAAGCGACAATATCTTGGAGTATGATTGTTTCCTTTCCTTTATTATAGGAATAGATTGATTTATGTAATCCTTGTATAAGTAGACTTCCTAGAATAGCCTAATTCTTATTGTATAAAGCTTGTACTTCTTGTGAAGAAAATTAATATACGAAAACATCTTCAACACTTCTCTCTCACGGCTTAAACCCTAAAGCCCACGAAACCCTAGCAGGTTCATATTTTAACATGGTATCAGAGCACCGTTTCTGGTGACTCTGAATACCCCACCTATCTTCAACGCTTCCGCACCACAACCAACAACATCGACACCATGAGTGATTCAGGAACCAACACAAAACCATTAGAGATGGCTACTGATCTCTCGAACCCGTTTTTATTACACCCTTCTGATCAACTTGGGAATATCTTGGTCTCCAAAACCCTTCAAGGAGACAACTACAACACATGGAGCCGTGCTATGCGCATCAGTTTAAGTGCTAAGAACAAGCTAGGTTTGGTCGATGGAACCATTGACCCACCTGCTGAAACAGATAAACAATTTGCATTGTGGCAACAATGCAATGACATGGTCCTCGCGTGGATCCTGAATTCTGTGCATGAAGACATTGCAAGCAGCGTTTCCTACTACACATCAGCAACAGATGTGTGGGCTGACTTACGTGATCGTTTCTCTCAAGGGAACGATTCACGTGTTTATCAAATTAAGAGAGAAATTGTTGAGCACAGATAGGAGCAACAATCGATCTCAGTCTACTACACCAAACTAAAGGCATTGTGGGATGAATTGACGTCCTATCATGAGCCCTCGACATGCACTTGTGGGGGTTTGAAGAAGATCAATGAACGTGATGAAAAGGAAAGAGTGATGCAGTTTCTCATGGGATTAAACGAGTCATATGCCGTAGTACGTGGGCAAATCTTGTTGATGCAGCCACTTCCCGACACTCGGAAGGCATACTCTCTTGTTTTACAACAAGAGAAACAAGTGGAGGTATCTCTCACTCGTCATAGAAACAGTTTGCATGCGATGCATTTGACAAGCCATAGGGAATCTGTTGCACAACGAGGTAACTCCTCTATTAAATGCTCATATTGTGATAAAAAATATCATACCGTAGATCGGTGTTTTTATCTCAATGGCTTTCCACCGGGGCACAAATACCATGGCAAAAAGATGATTCCTCCTAACAAGAAGAAACCTGCGGCTAATCAAATAAAGACTGGCAGTGAAGTCGCCACAATCACGGATCAGCACCATCATGAAACCAGCGGTGACAGCCCCAAGTTCACTCTTGAAGAGTACAACCAAATCATGGCCATGCTCAAGAAAAACAACTTGGATGGTAATCCTCACCATTTTGCAAACGCCACAGGTACTCTTACACCTCTGTCTAAAATGTCAGGAGCCTTACCACAGAAAAACCTATATTGGATCATTGATAGTGGGGCAACGGATCATATATCTCCTTCACCTCACTTGCTTCACAAGAAATCTATGTGTGATTATGTACAAATGCCGAATGGGGGAAAAGCCATTATAGAATCTGTTGGTTCCGTCCAAGCAACTCCTCTTCTTAAACTTGATGATGTGTTACATGTTCCAAATTTTCAAGTTTATTTGTTATCCGTTAGCAAACTCACTGAGTCTCTACAATGCATAGTGATTTTCTTTCCTACCTTTTGTGTGATACAGGACATGGCTACGAGGAGGACGATTGGCCTGGGCAAGCGATATAATGGGCTCTATTACTTGTCGTCAACACAAAATCCTCATTTAGCTCACAATGTCAACCGTCATTCAAACCTTTGGCACCGACGCTTAGGACATCCCTCCACCGGTCCCTTACAACTTTTGACCAAGCAAGTTCCAACTATTATGTTTGATTCTAGTCATTTGTGTGACATTTGTCCCTTTGCTAAACAAACTCGTTTGTCTTTTCCGTCAAGCTTTATTTCATCTCAAGCACCTTTTGATTTAATACATTGTGATATTTGGGGACCCCATCGAGTCAATTCTCATTCGGGGGCTAGATATTTTTTGACTATTGTTGATGATTATTCACGATTTACTTGGATCCATCTTATGCGTTTAAAATCTGAAACACACGGGTTGTTACGTTCTTTTATTGCTTGGGTTCAAACACAATTCAATCGCATGATCAAGACGATTAGGGCAGATAATGGGGCTGAATTCATTTCTTTACGTTCCTTTTTTGATAGCAAGGGTATTGTGTTTCACACTTCTTGTCCCTCTACTCCCCAACAAAATGGGGTCGTTGAACGAAAACATCGCCATCTTTTAAATGTTGGGCGAGCACTTCGTTTTCAAGCCAATTTACCTTTAATTTTTTGGGGGGAAAGTGTTCAAACGGCATGTTATTTAATCAATCGCTTACCAACACCACTCCTCCATCACAAAACCCCATTTGAGCTTTTACATTGTACACCTCCAGATTTTCATCACTTGCGTGTGTTTTGTTGCTTATGCTATGCCACGAATCTCACTCCCACACACAAGTTTGATCAACGTGCTCGGAAATGCATATTTGTTGGATATCCTCTTGGTCAAAAGGGGTACCGTGTTTATGATCTCACTACCCACAAATTCTCCACCTCCCGTGATGTGATCTTTCATGAGGACACCTTTCCCTTTGCTTCCCAACCCCCCGATCACCAACCTGATAGTGTTGTTCTCCCCCTTCCCCTTGATACTACCATCGACCCACCTGCCCCTACCACCACTACCATCCCCCTTCCATCCCACGACACACCACACGACACACCGCATGACCCACCACAAGCCACACCCCCTATCCATGCCACCAACCCTTCCCCGGATCCTCTCATCACCGAGCCTGCCCCCTCACCTCTTCCCCTTGCCACTCGCCACTCCAACCGTCCTCCAAAACCCTCCGTACGACTACAGGGCTATCATTTATATCATGTACACTCTCTTGCTCCCAGTGCCACCTCCTCTTCCATGTCAGGTACACGTTACCCTTTATCTCACTATGTTTCTTATGCTTATCTTTATTCTTCACACCGTTCTTTTGCTTGTGCTATTTCCACCATTGTTGAACCCACTACCTTTGAGCAAGCTAATAGTGATCCTGCATGGCAAGCCGCCATGCAAGCTGAACTCCTAGCCTTGGAACAAAATCAGACTTGGACTCTCACTCGTCTTCCTCCCGGTCATCGAGCTATTGGTTGCAAATGGGTTTACAAGGTCAAGTATCATTCAGATAGGTCTGTCGAGCGTTATAAAGCTCGCCTTGTTGCCAAGGGTTTTACACAACGTGAAGGTATCGATTACAAAGAGACTTTCGCCCCAGTTGCTAAACTTATTACCGTCCGATGTCTTTTGGCCGTAGCTTCTGTTCGTCGTTGGTCTCTCCACCAAATGGATGTTCAAAATGCCTTCCTCCATGGAGATCTTGGGGAAGAAGTCTATATGCAACTGCCTCCTGGTCTTCGTCGTCAGGGGGAGCACAATTTATGCCGACTCAACAAGTCACTTTACGGGCTTAAACAAGCCTTTCGAAGCTGGTTTCACAAATTTTCCACTGCTATACACCAAGCTGGGTATCAACAATCCAAGGCCGATTATTCCTTGTTCACCAAGGTACGTGATCACTCATTCACAGCTATACTAATCTACGTCGATGACATGATCATCACAGGCAATGATGAAGAGGCCATTCGTGATCTCAAACAGTTTCTTCACACTCAGTTTCGAATCAAGGATCTGGGACCATTAAAATACTTTCTCGGCGTAGAGGTGGCTAGGTCTTCTCAAGGTATTTCTATCTCGCAACGGAAATACACGCTTGACATTCTTGATGAAGCTGGCTTACTGGGTTCCAAACCTGCAAAATTTCCCATGGAAGAAAATTTGAAGTTATCTCCAACGAAAGGGCAAATTCTTCATGATGCCTCGAAGTATAGGAGACTTGTTGGTAAACTTATTTACCTTACTATCACTAGACCGGAAATTTCATATGCAGTTCATGTACTCAGCCAATACATGCAACAACCAAGAAAACCACATTTAGATGCAGTCCATCGTCTCTTGCGATACTTGTGCAGTCCATCGTCTCTTGCGATACTTGAAAGGGGCACCTGGACAAGGACTTCTATTTCCTTCAAAGGGGGACCTAATCTTGGCTGGATATTGTGATGCCGATTGGGCTCGATGTTCAATTACAAGGAGATCTGTCACGGGTTATTGCATATTCCTTGGAGGAGCATTGGTATCTTGGAAGACTAAGAAATAAACCACCGTTTCTCGATCTTCAGCAGAAGCGGAGTATCGTGCCATGGCCTCTGCGACGTGTGAGCTTACATGGATGAAATACTTGTTGGCTGACTTACGAGTTGATCATCATGTGCCAGCAAAACTGCATTGTGACAATCAAGCGGCTCTTCATATAGCAGCCAATCCCGTGTTCCACGAGCGTACCAAACACATAGAGATCGATTGCCATGTTGTTCGTGAACGTATTCAATCAGGGGTTATCACGACAGCTTACGTTCGAACTGGAGCACAGTTGGCTGATATATTTACCAAGCCGCTTGGACAAGGGATGTTTCACTCATTACTTGGCAAGATGGGTGTGATTGACATTCACATTCCACCTTGAGGGGGAGTATTAAGCGACAATATCTTGGAGTATGATTGTTTCCTTTCCTTTATTATAGGAATAGATTGATTTATGTAATCCTTGTATAAGTAGACTTCCTAGAATAGCCTAATTCTTATTGTATAAAGCTTGTACTTCTTGTGAAGAAAATTAATATACGAAAACATCTTCAACACTTCTCTCTCACGGCTTAAACCCTAGAGCCCACGAAACCCTAGCAGGTTCATATTTTAACAATAACTGCTTCCAATTCATTGCTTCATCTTGAAACCCAGAAACAATTCAACTCTTGAAAAATCGAAGACGATGAAGATCCAGATGATTTAGAACCACCAAGATCCATGGCGTGAATCAGAACCTGAAGAAACCCAGCGAACCCCATTTCAGAAAACCTCCCGGAAACAATTGCTGTTGTGGGTTTTGGCGATTTTGTTGCAGGGTCAGAGCTGGGTTTTGCAGAAAATGGGATTTTTGATCTCTTTGAAGCAAAAGATTGAAGCTTTGTGAGAGAAAAATTAATGGGGTCTTGGGTTTTGGGGTTTTTATCAGAGGTTTTACGCGGAGGAAGACGGAGAGGCCTCTCTCTCGGGGACTTCGGAATAAAATCAACCCAGAACTAAAAGAATGATCGCGAAAGCACCCAGAAATTTATCCGAACATCTAATGAAAATTTGGAAAGAACCTAAGCTAGAAACAGATGAAAAATAATGGGAGGTGGAACCACCAGAATCAATGCCATGAGCTTGGTGATTCTGATACCATGTTAACTACATTGTAATGTTTGAGAACTGAAGAGAAAATGAAGAAGAAAGATGAAGAGAAGAAAGATGAACACAAAGAGTTTTAGAGAGAAATTAGAGAGAGAATTATGACTTGTATTAACTGCAAGAATGAAGATTACACACTTTGTTTTTATACTACTAAGCCTGACAATTCTACCAAATGCTAACAAACTTGCTAACTATATTTCTAATTGTATTTCTAACTTGCACCCTTAATAAAAACAACCAAAGCAACAAGCTAGACTGATCGCACTAAGGTAAGTTATAAATTAAATTAAGTATCGGACCATGTGATATCTAGGTTACCCCAGTTGTCCTTGGGCACGCCCAAGGCATCCCAGACAGCCTTTGAGGCATCAACAATGTTGTTCGGGCAAGGCGGTTGATAACCATGGTCGGCATCACATCCTTCAATAGAGTCACACTCATCAACGACCGTTGCCACCAGACTCCTTCCATTAGCACTTATGGTAATGTTGTGGAGGCATCTTCCTCCGTTGTTATACCAGCCAGTGGACAATGCCACAACAGGGATGTTGTCATTGTGGTATTTGTTGTCACATTCTGATGGACCGCCACTATCTCCACCTTTCTCGAAACTGTTAAGAGTGAGCTAGGCCTTGGTGCTCCCGGACAATGGTGGTGAACATGTATATGTTGGGCACATTCTGCAACAGTCAGAATCATTCTCCTGGTTGCGTTGTCCAGGAGGCCTGGGGGCTTCCTTCCTCTAATTCTGCCGCTTGGACGACATTGCTGAGCTTCAGTGACCAAGCAAATTGTTGAAAGGAGAATGATTAGAAGGACAAGTGAACCATTTGAGAAAATTGCGAAGCTCTTCATTTTTCTGAATGTTTTTATGAATTGGGATATGTTTGATGCCTAAAAGCAATTGAGGGTGGCATATATATATATATATATATATAGCTGTATACCTAGAAAAAGTAACAATCAACATTCAATAAATATTTTGCTATGCAACCTGTTGTACACTCCATCAAAGTCACGGAGAAGTCCAGGAGAAATTTTTAGTTGTGACGGGAACACAGATGGTACACTACGTATTTTTATACAAGTGGCGAAAAATTTTAAATTTTAATTTATTAATATTTTAACATATATAATCCACCATTTATATAGAGATATGTGGTGTACCACCGCATGTGACGGTCACACTGAAAAATTTCTCCACTACCTGAATCATCTTGAAAATAAATCCTTCCCAATTATGCTAAGCGCCAAAATCTTAATTAATTAAAGACAATCCATATTATTATATCCCCCCAATACATAGAGTGACATTAATTACCAATTCGTTTACGATGAACTGTTTCTCGGAATACAAAGATGTCTAGTCTACTTACTCAAGAATTTTTCATAGTTTTCTCTGTAATAATCAATCCAACGGCATAGGGAATCTATAGTTGATTTTCCATTCAAGGATAGCAAGGTTGGGACTCATTAACGTGACTTAATCCAAATTGGGCCGCTAGCGTGATATCGTCTTACTTTAAGGAGCTAGTAACTCATAAGCAATTACAAGCATGTTAATTATATAACGCTATGACGGTGAATAATCAAAGTTTGGAACGCAGCAGACCGTGACACCTACACCGGTACTAGAAGGATCATCTTGATTCGTGATTGCAAATATGGTACCATCTTCTGAACAGTTGAATGCCATCTCCTGTGAATTTTAGTACCAATGAAAATGGTTTTTGTATTATAAAGTTCCAAGCATTAATAGGTCTCTTATTTAGCTTGGTTAGGCTCATTTTTCGTCTATTTTTTATAACTGTTTTTGAACATCTTAAGAAATATTTTTATGATAAAGGGTTTTTCTAGTACAGGAATCAACCAAGTTCATCTGGATAAATTCAAATTAGGAGCATAACAGTAAAAATAAAAATGATGCTTGTATGTGTTGCGACAATAAGTCCCTTTTGGAGATTTTCGATTAATTAGTAAACCTTGATTTAGATTTTTTTTGTAAAATTATTATTATTAAGAGAAGGGGGAGGGTTCGAAACTATTACAATAACTTAGGAAAGGGGGTAGTTTTCAACCCGGGATGCATGGGTAGAAGACTAACATCTTAGCCATTAGGATATTAGACCACATGCTTAACTTAGATTTTACATTCCTGTCTTTCGTGAGGATTACTGAGATTCCTTTATAAAACCAATTGGTAATATGGGGAGTGGCCAAACCTTTTATAAGCCCTTTCAAGATTTCTCCTTTCACCAATTTGGAACTCTTTTAACATTACATTTTCACACACTCCCTCACGTGTGGCGAACTTTCATGCTAAACACGTGAACAACACGAATTGATGTGGAAAAGTGTGGTTGTTGGGCTTCACACGTGGACCAACCTACTCTGATACCATAAAAAAAGTTGGAGTCATCGTAAAACTAATTGACAATATATGGAGTAGCCCAACTTACTTATAAGCCCAACCAAGGTTCCTCCATCCATCAATGTGAGATTCATTCTCAATACGCCCCCTCACATGTGGCGTATTTTCAAGCCTAACATGTGGACAACACAATGGGGTGTTGTGGAGCGCGTGTGGCCATTTGGCTTCACACGTGGAATAGCATGCTCTGAAACCATGAAGAAATTAGGGTTCTACCATAAAACCAATTATCAATATGGGGAATACTCCAACCTCTTATAAAGTTCTTATAAAATTTCTCCACCAATGTAAGACTTTTTACTTTCACACTCTCACTTTGTTTTTAACTTCTTGTGATAAGAAGACAGGTATGCCCTGACACCAAAGAAAGAATAGCCAAAAAGACAGCTGCTTGAAGGTATGAGATAAGACCTAGATAACGAACTAGAACAAAACAGAAGTCGAGTGATATGTATATGATTATGTAATATTACTTTATAATTTACAATAGACAAAGTATAAGAAAAACAAGTTTAAATATATTGACTTCTTAAATAGTATAGTACTTGTAACATATTATAGAACACAATCCACAACGATCATATACGCAAAGCAAGACGGAAATTAATTAATGTAACTAAGCTTCGGACCAAGTGATATCTAGGCCACCCCATTGGTCTTTAGGCACACCCAAGGCTTTCCAAACAGCTTTTGAGGCATCAACAATGTTGTTAGGACAAGGAGGCTGGTAATCATGATCTGCATCACATCCCTCAGTAGAGTCACATTCATCCACCACCATGGCCAACACGCTACGTCCGTTACCATTAATTCTGATTTGTTTATGGCACCTATCTCCGTTGCTATACCATCCGGTGGACAGTGCCACAACTGGTGTGTTGTCATTGTGGTATTGGTTGTCACATTCTGATGGACCGCCACCATCTCCACCTTTC
Organism: Pyrus communis; assembly: GCF_041283825.1. Lineage (NCBI taxonomy): Eukaryota > Viridiplantae > Streptophyta > Magnoliopsida > Rosales > Rosaceae > Pyrus > Pyrus communis. Next base: position 12,199,880 of record NC_142565.1, read on the forward strand.
TCGAAACTGTTAAGGGTGAGGGTGGCCTTGGTGCTCCCAGACAATGGCGGTGAACATGTGTAGGTTGGGTACATTTTGCCCGGCTTACAACAATCAGAATCATTTTCCTGGTTGCATTGTCCAGGAGGGGCCTTCCTTCCTCTGATTTTGCCGCTTGGATGACATTGTTGAGCTTCAGCGACCAAACAAATTGCCGAAAGAAGAATTACTAGTAGGACAATGGACTCTTTGGAAATGAAACTCTTCATTTTCTCTGTTTCTCTCTATCTCTCTAGTTGTGCTCTTGTGGTGAATATGCTTGGTTTGATGCATAAAAGAAATTGTGGGTGGGCATATATAGGAACTTTCGAACCATGTTATCTTTGGATGTTTGCTGAATATTGACAAAATTAAATTCTGACACTGAAGAAAACTAATTAGTTTCTTTGCCAGAACGCAATTCAACGTAGTAATATACATACACACTCCATTAACGGTACGGCAACGTAAAAATAATTTTGAAGGAACACACTACTTAGGCATTCAAATTTTCTAATTCCTATTTCATTATGTGCATTTTCTAAAAATAAAAGTTTTAGGTTTAAATTTCAAAATTCTTGATTAATCTCAAATGCACTCGGAATTCTTTAATTCTTCTTGGTGGAGAATGTTTAGAGAACAAAATAGCACTACTAGCCTACTTGGAAACAAATCTGAAACAAACCTTCAGTCCACGAGATAGGAAACTAACTTAGAAATTGTTGGAACCAAATTCGAGCACCTCCGTGAACGGTGGTTGAGCACAAATCCAAGTAAACTTGGGCAACCTACAAAATAGTAAACAACAGTAAGCAAGCCTAAGACCGGGGGATAGGGAGTGTGTCCCAGCCAAGGGCTCTCCAACGGTCAAGTTAGTGAATGACTTTAGACTCAAAGCAGTGGGCAAGAGAATTGAAGTGTTTATTAGATTGTGTTATCATAGATGAACCCTAGATGAATGTATTTATACCAGGGGAAGAGAGACATTTTTTAGATATTGCACCCTCGTAGAAGTTATGATTACTTGCAGCGCACACCAATCCCCAGGTTGTAGGAACTCCAAGACGTAAAGGATTTGATTGTGTCTATATCTAGGTCAAATCGCGTGCCTTTTGGAACAAGCATGGTCATCCAACAAAGTCGCTAGGACTCCACCTAGTCCTCCGAAGTTGAGTGATGGTGGTATCGCAAGTGTTCTAAAAATCGGCCTAAGCGGCCGCCTAGGCACTGGGTGGCGAAGCTCCAACCCGATTTAGACCAAAACGTTCAATTAGGCGGGGAAGACTTAGGCGGCCGCCTAAGCGGCGCTAGGCGGTTATTTAGGTAGTTTGAATCTCGCTGCAATTCTCCTTCAGCATTCTACCTAACTTTTGGCTTTGAAGCGGCTGCCCTTTCAATCTTGAGTGGGCTATCTTGGACTCCGTACCTAAGACCCCGTAATGATGATGTGTCCTGTCTGTTGCATAAACATAAAAATGAGAATTCTCCTTCAGCATTCTACCCCTAAAGACACAACAATCGAGTTTGTTGATCTCATGGCAAACTAGTTTGTATTCAACGGTAAGATGATTTGAAATATCTTCTTTAAATATCTGTCGTACCACTGCCTTCATTCTCTTCCTGAATTCCCAAATCTCCTTTATCATCTAAAGAGCACTTCAATTTTACATTTGTCATTGTTAGCCTTCTTGTATTCAAACGAAATCGCGGTTGCCAGTCCTTTTGCCTAACCTGCTCAACCTGCTATTCTGGATAACCCCGAAGCCCCATGGTCAAGGTTTGCAACAAGGGTGAGGAAGAAGCTTTTCTCGCAGTCACAACCACCTTCTCAACGAGCGTCGTGCCTGGTGGGAAGATAGTGATAATGTAACGGCCAAACTTCCCCCACCTATTGATCCCCTTCGTCCTTGCACTAAGATCCATCCTTGTTACCTCGATTGGTGTTGAGATTCCCCTTGTCGGCGCTGTGGAAGGAGATCCTCACGCATTTCCAAATTGGTATATGCAATCTTATTCATACTTTCATCCGCATTATACTCTGCTTCGAACGCCTGAAAGAATGGTATCACATCGAACTGGGCTTATCTGAATTTCACGTTCTCTACACATTCCGGTGAAGCACTAATACTCGTTACTTCTTGGTCATGATAAAGATTGGTATACAGACGTTCTCTTGGTAAAGGGAAACTGGGAGGATGTTATATCCGAACCGAGAGTTCCCTGTAAGCCGGGAAAAGACATCGATTGCATAATAGATGATCAAAATCTCAAACAATGCCGCCTTGAATTCATTGACAGGGCCTTTAAAATCTTTCTTACTCCGCAGGAGCTGGAAACGGCTCAGTGCGTCGGGGAGAAAGTGCCTGGGAAAGACGGCATATCGTCTCAAACCTCCTTTGTTGTTGGTAGTCGAATAAGATACCCAATTAGATTGGGTTCAGTAGAGTTAATCAGTCATCCTTTCACGATGCCATTCTCTGTTCGCCATTTATTAAAGGCCGGGTCAGTCGTAGGGGTTATGGATTGCTTCCAAAAAAATATCCCAATTTGTCTTTACCAACGACGAACATTTCGAAAATTTGGAACCAAACTCTATAATTAGCACAGTTGAGCTTGATGGAAATCAGCTCAGCAGATGTATCGTGGTGAACAGATTGTTCACCACATAGGGTATCATCATCGGGGTTAGGACAAGTCAGTAGTAGGAGTCATAGTAGGGATAAATTCAGGTAGATTAGGGTTGACATAATCGGTGGTGTTTCCACCACCAGGGGTAGATTTTCTGTCGAAGCTTTTTTAGGATTTTTTATCTTCATTTTCAAATGGGAACAGGTAAAGCAAAAATCCTCAGATCTCTATTATGAGACCATGCTAAATTTAGGTTATAGAATTCTTCAATGTATTCTTCTTACTTAGGAGGCAAGATATATAATACAACTTTAACTTACATGGCATATTAAGGGCTGATTTGAGATTGTAGTGCTTTTAAAAAAAAAGTAGCTTATTAAAAGGGAAGTATTATTGGCACTCCAAAAATTTCATTTTACACTCCTCATTAGTGTAGTTTTCTTTCCTAATATAGAAAGTTTGAAGTGTAGAATGAGATTTTTGGAGTGTTAATAACAATTCCCTAAAAAAATCTGGAACATTAAATGTGTTTGGTAAAAAAAAAAAAATTGGTTTTAATGACACTAGAAAAATATAGAAAAACAGAAACACAGTCTATCATTCTTCTAAAAAAGTTTTTTTTTTTCAAAGCATAGTAATCAGTGCCAATTTAATGAACTTTTCAAATGGCAAGTCTACCCCCACATATTTTATAAAATTATAATATTTACCAGTACAATATTGTCTTGTCACTTACTATATCACTTTAAATATCATAACATTTTTAGTCATTTAACATAGTCACATCAATTTATATAAAAGTTTGTCAAATACTCTGATACTGCCTTTTTTTTTTTTTTTTTTTTTGGTAAAAACATTTTTTTTCAAAAAAAAGTTTACTAAACACTTAACAATTTTATTTTATAGCTGTTTATTCTCACAACACAGTAGAAGTAGTTTTATTTTATTTTATTTTATTTTTTTAAAGCACAACAATACCAAATTAGCCCTAAGTCTACCCTAATTACAAGAAAACAATTAGGAAGCAAATCCAACTAATTACACCGAGAATGTTAAACTCACGCCAAAATGTTGGTATACCACGGGTCCAACCCTGATGAAGGATGGCATGGAATCTCTACAAGTATTTAGTGAACTAATGATGCATTGGAGAATACTACATTCAAAGGAAGTAATGGTTGGTTCATTTACCTTATACATTGGAACTGCAAATGGCATTAACGAAATGGATAATGCTAGGAGACCAAATTTTTAAACTAAATTTGCAAACCAAATGATCACGTTAATTAACACTTGAGTAATAATCTAATTATCATTAACATCATTTGGTTTACAAAATTTAGTTTAAAATTTTGGTCTCCCTCGTATTACTCTAACCAATCATAGGAATTCTGTGTGGTGCATAATAAATGGAGTTCCAATGCTAGTGCATTGAATGGTATTGTTTCGACTTCCAGTGATAGTGTGGAGTTAATTCTTGGACTCATTATGATGTTTCATCCATGCATATAAATAGGAGTGGCATTTCACCATTGTGAATCATCCCAAAAAGCAAGCATACCACTCCAAGTGAGAAAGTGAGAGTTTCTAAGTGTTGTTCCACTCCAAGGTTGAGAGGGAGAGTGTTCAACCACAAATTGTGTCAGTGAATGTTATACATTCTTGTATTCATTAAGTCTTGTCTTCGGCTTGGCAAGATGTTTATTGTTGTACTCATTATTTTGATATAGTGCATGGAAGGTTGGTTGCTGCCCAATGGACATAAGCACAAATGCCTAACCATGTAAATTCTTGGTGTCTATCTTTCTACGTCATGTTTTCTCTAACATGTAGTTCTGTCAAACAGTTATAGAATAAATAGTATAGGAGACATGTGAAACCCCATCCCGAATTATGCAAGTTCCTTAATCTCGATAGTCCTAAATGAGTAAACTTCATATACATAAACCTGTAGGAAGATTATTAGCGTACGTAACTGAATTTTTTAGCCAATAAAGCAACCTTACTAATATATCATTGTTCATTATAAGATATTGGTTTACTTTGAACATGTAGGTTAACATTTCAAGCAGCTCATCTCTATATGATAAGAAAAAATAGAAAACAGAGAAGTCCATGTTTAATATTGTTTTATAACTTCACATAAACAAAATAAGATGATAGAAGATTCAGTACATGTGCTCACATAAACCAAAGTCAATGCTCTATATTGACTTCTATAATATACACATAACATATATATATATATATATATATATATATATATATATGTTAGAGAATACATTCCATAAACATAGACAAGACGCAACATGATAGATTAAACCTAATGTAACTAAGCGTCGGACCATGTAATATCTAGGCCACCCCAGCTGTCCTCCGACACGCCCAAGGCTTTCCAGACAGCCTTTGAGGCATCAACAATGTTGTTAGGACAAGGAGGTTGATAGTCATGGTCAGCATCACATCCCTCAGTAGAGTCACACTCATCCACCACCATGGCCACCACACTGCGCCCGTTGCCATTAATTCTGATGTGGTTATGGCACCTATCTCCGTTGCTGTACCACCCAGTCGACAATGCCACTACTGGTGTGTTGTCATTGTGGTATTGATTATCACATTCTGATGGACCACCGCCATCTCCACCTTTCTCGAAACTGTTAAGAGTGAGGTAGGCCTTGGTGCTCCCACCAGACAACGGCGGTGAACATGTGTAGGTTGGGTACATTTTGCCAGCCTTACAACAATCAGAGTCATTTTCCTTGTTGCATTGTCCTGGAGGGGCCTTCCTTCCTCTAATTTTGCCGCTTGGACGACATTGTTGAGCCTCAGTGACTAAGCAAATTGCTGAAAGGAAAATGACTAACAAGACGATAGACCTCTTTGAGAAAAAGCTCTTCATTTTTCTTTATTTTTCTGTCCCTAGCTCTAGTTATGGTAGCGAGTTCTTGTGTGGGATGCCTGATGCATAAAAGCAATTTGGGGTGGTTATATAGCAAACTACTCACCAGAAAATACTAAACACTTGTCAACAAATCTTTTGGAATGCAATTTTATATTACATTCCATCTGCATTACGCCAACGGCCTAAATCATTTTTTTAAGTAAGGGTAAATCTACTGTCCTACTACTAAACTATGCCACGATATACTCGAAACAAAAAGTTATGCTAAGGATCAAAATCATAAACTTCCAGTGGAATTTTGTGGTTTATATGCGAAAGAGTTGATCCTTATATTGGCCTTACAAGTAGCCCTGGACAGTCCAACAGCGATTTGTTTGAACTTCAAACAGGAAGCGACCACATTTAGTAGGGAACGTTATTGGCACTTCAAAAATCTTATTTTACACTTCAAACTTTCTATATTTGGATAGAAAAATACACTTGTGAGGAGTGTAGAATGAGATTTTTGGATTACCAATAACACTTCCCTTTTAGTATACATAAAATACGCAATTTTAACCCCAAGTTAGTCATACTGTGTATAATATAAACTTGCAAATCAAATATTTGTACTCACAGACTGCAGGCCGTGACAGCAATCTCGGTGACTTTTAACATAGTGCGATCTTTCGAAAATTGTAGTATTGCCAGCTAGTGTTGTTTCCAAGCTCTTGTTTGAAAATAAACACTGGGCCCAAGTCCCGACCCAATTCCTGCATAGAACCACTAGAGGCTTGTTGGGTATTTAATTTTTGTACAAATAAACAGTATTGACCCAATATTTAGAAATGATCATGATATGACAGCTAGGGACCGCAAACCTACTATTGATTAGGCTAGGGGTAATACATTAAGCGACCCGGGTGGTTTCGGGATCACCTGGAAATCCAGATAAGTGGATGTAAGGACTAGGGGTGGGTTCAAAAAACCGAAAACCGAAAAAAACCGAAAACCGAACCGGACCGAGACCGAAAAAAACCGAACCGAAAAAAAAACCGAACCGAAATTGTCAAACCGAACCGAACCGAATCTGACCGGTTCGGTTTCGGTTTTTGAGGCTCGGAAACCGAACCGAACCGAACCGAACCGAAATATATATATATATAATTTTTTTGAATATTTATAAATAGTTTAGTCATACAATCATAACAAAACAGAACCTGTTGCCATGTTGGTTTCAGTGAAACTTTACAAGCATGGAGGCATGGGTTCGAACCCTCATGCCTCCAGGATTTGTGAGATTTTTTTTAATTTTTTAATCTTTTTAACAAAACCCTTAAGTGTAACCCTAACCCTCCTCCTCCTTATTTTTCATTCCGCCTGGCCTATTAATATGAATGTGAACTTTCATATTTCCTTTTTTTTTTTTAAATAATTTTGGAGGGAGGAAAAAAAAAAAAAAAAAAAAAAAAAAAAAAAAAACCGAAAAAAACCGAAAACCGAACCGAAAAAAACCGAACCGAAAAAAAACCGAACCGAAAAAAACCGAAAAAAATTTGAACCGAACCGAACCGAACCGAAATTTCGGTTCGGTTTCGGTTTTGAGAAAAAACCGAACCGAAAAAAACCGAACCCAGCCCTAGTAAGGACCTCTTAGGACTATCCAAATTTGGGGATGTGGTGGAGGAGAAGGTTCTCCAAATGATTAATAAAGAAGAAGAAGACTATTCTGTTTTTTGAAATACTTGGCCAAAACGACATCATATTGAGTCAAGTTATTTAAAACAAAATAATTAAAAACAAGTATTCTTATTAACCTATGCGAGGGAGACCTTTTTTAATTAGGGGAAAAAAATAACAAGTGTCTATTACTTTTCCTCCTACATACCCAAGATCTCCATGTTTCCAACTGTCTAAATTAATCATATAGGATGTTAAAATTGATGCATAGTGGATGGAAAATTTAGATTCATAATAGATTATATACTCTTATTTTGTTATGATTGTTTGAAATTGTTTGGATCATATGTTAATTAGTTCATACATATTCTTTTAGCTTCATGAATTGATATGGTTTTTAGTGTTGCCTAATTGACATGTGTAAAAATTAGAAGGATAAAAGAAGACAAAAATACCCTTGAGGCATACCGGGATTCCTACGCACGAGCAGCAGATAATCATTACTCAACCAAGTCAAAAGTGCCCAAAATAGGTAAACAATTCAAAACCTATTTCATCCACCCTCATCAAATCCTCTACACAAGGTAACCCCCAAAACATTCCTTTTAAATTATGTTAATTGGCTAATTAAAGGATTTATTACCTAATTAATCTATTAATGGCCAATTAAATTACCAATTATACCCAAAATACACAAGGGCCGGTCACCTTCTCTCCCAAGGGGACCGGCCATGCACTATATATTCAACCTCATTTCCTCTAAAAACCTAGGTATTCACTCTTGCTAAAATTCTCCAAAATTCTCGAACACTTTTCTTTCAAAATTCTAACTTTGGCATCGAAGGGCGTGTGAGGTTCTTGGCTTTGACCTAAGGTGTTATTTGTTTTGTAGGTGCAATTTTGTCCAAGATCAAGGAGGAAGAAATTTGCATCCACAAATTGGTGATTTTATTGAGAGTTGAGTCCCACACTCGTAGAAGACTCTCGCATCCAAGGTTTTTCTATTTTCTTGTCCATTTGTAGATTTTTCATACATTCTTACTTTTAGAATTTTTTTATTTACAAAAATTCTTTGATAAAACGTAAAAGAGAAGTACAATGGCTAGAAATTTAGAAAATTCAACAAGTGAAAATTCCAATATTTAAGAGATGGGACCGCGGCGATCCATAAGGCTAAATGTGACAATAAGTGAAGTGGCACCACTACCATGAGTTTCCATCACGGGAACCACCACAATGGCCACCACAATAGCCACCTGTGGCGAGGTCCATGGTGTCACCACCATGACAGCACCAAGACCATGGCCCAAGCCATGTCACTCCAATCCTAAGCCTCCCACTTACGTGCGCCACACGTTGAGTAGCCCACTTCCGTGGCCTAGCCTGCTTCCTTCCCGTAGCCCATTCTCTTGGCCCAGCTTACTCCCGTGGCCCAACCTGCTCCCGCCGAGCAGCCCACTCGCGCAGCCCAGTTTGCTTCTGTGGCTTTCCAAGTAGCCAATCGATCCAAGATTAGTTTAACCGTCCTGGCTTCAAATTTCCGGACCGACGATTGAAATGGAAGCATTTTCACCTCATTTTTCTGCGGATTTGACATTTCCTAACTCAAATCTCGCTCCCAGAGTCTACCACACTTCCACTACTCAAGGAGACACATTCTTTCCAAGCTATTCCAACCCAGACGAGGTGTCCCGAAGTAGGACAAGGGCAGACAAAGAACCTCTCCAGTAACGTCCTGGCAAGCAGCCACTCGACCAGCCACAAATCGAGCGTTTGGGCAGTGTACACTCCCGATTAGGCCCCCGAGATAGTGTATGCTCCCGTTTTAGCAAGTGGATGAGTGTGCACTCTCGACTAAGCCTACGAACGAGCGTACATTCACGGTTGGGGTCACACACCGATAGTCAACATGAGCAACCTTCCAGGCTAAGTGTTCATTCGCGACTAAGCCCATAAGGAGCATCTTCCACCTCACATCGGAATAGGTAGCACGACGGACGGAGATAAGCAGTCACTCAATCCGGCTCAAAGTTCAACCGGCAGCCTGCGAAGAACTCGTTCGCCTGCTAGGAACGCATCGTATCCACATCATAGACGAGATAAACACATGGAAGAGCAGCCCAAACCAGCAAGTCACGGCTAGGGGCAGCCAAGAGTTCCGCTACCCCCAACAAAAGCAAATTCAGGAAAAAGTAGAAAGATTCTTGACCAAGCGATTGCATAATTTCCAACGCAACGAGGTCACCGACGAGGCACTACGATGGAACATGACCAACATAAGCAGGTCATCCTTCACGAACGAGATCGAAGAGGCAAAACCTCCACGTGAGTTTAGCATGCCACATTTCACATCTTTCAAAGGGGATGAAGACCCAGAGAGACACTTAAGGCACTACTGAAGCGCAATTATCCTCTATCAAAATAATGATTATCTCATGTGCAAGATATTCGCCACCACTCTGCAAGGCAAAGCGCAAGATTGGTTCTACACCCTGCCAGCATAATTTATTCGGAGTTTCATCGAACTTTCTTTAGTTTTCACCAAAGAATATGCATCCTATTGCTCGATCAAAAAGAAGTCTGACCATTTGTTCAACGTTAAGAAGAACCTAAAAGAGTCCCTTCATGACTATGTGAAGAAGTTCAAAACAAAGAAGGCAAGGATAGTCGGATACAACGACTCAATAGCTAGAGTAGCCTTCCAAAAAGGACTTCCAGCATACCACTCGTTATTCGAAAAATTGATCATGGAAGAAGATCTAACTCTAGCAGACTTTTTCGCTCTAGTAGAGAAGTATGCACTTTGGGACGAGGCTCGCCAATGCACATTCAAGGACTTGAAGAAGTACCCGATATCACCTCCCTACTGTCCAAACCGAAAGCAGTGAAGGACTTATTCGCATGTTTGATGATATTTGAAACAGCAATAAGCTCTACTATCATAGAGAAAAGCTAGGGGCCCGACTACTTGTATTCCACAGTTCAAAAGCTCTCCTCGATGCTACCAGAAATTCAAAAGCTAACTTTGGCAATAGATGTTGCAACCCGGAAGCAAGTTTTGTCCTCATCGCCCCAAAAGATTCTACATATGAGCAACATCTACGGGCAGTTGAGCACCATTTCATGCTGCGTGTCACACGGCCCTAGCCAACCTTTGCTCTATAATTTAGTTCTAGAGTGGTCCAATACCAGCAATTGAGCATCTCCTGTTATGTGTAACATGGCCCCAGCTCCGCGATTCCCTACCACGCACTCACGACCCAATAGAAAGGTCCAACGACGCCCCGGAGGTAGGGAACAAGCCCTAACCACGTCTGCTCCACCTGATGGAAACTTCTGCTATTTTCATGTCAACGGCCCGTCTAACTGCAAAGGTTCGAGAGCAGGCAAAGTCTTTGTCACCCCAGATGATTCGATACCCGAACAGGCAATCGCTCTAGGCTTTAAAGCATTTAACAACGAAGTAAAAAATGAGACCCTACTAGCAGGCCTCTGAATGGCAGAAGACTTAGTGGTGAAAAAACTCGCAATTCATTCTGATTCCTAGCTAATTACTAGCCGACCTAGGCTCCACCCTCGACCACCAACTCAAATGCTCTATTCTGGTGGTCTATAAAGTCTAAAGGTTAGCTCATGAACAAAAGAAGCGAAAATGAAGAAAAACGAAGGAAGCATGTTTATAAACATCTAGCAAAGGCCGAAAGAGTTCAAGAAAAACAAGAGCTACAAGGAAAAACAAAGAAAATCCTAAAGGCTACCTAGAAGACTACACTTCAGCAGCTTGGACATCCCACGACTACTTGGTCGCCACACCTTCAGCAGCCGCGACGCTCTTAGCAGCGACATCATCAAGCACTTCATCCCCGGCTACCCTAGCCTAGGCACCAACTTCTTTAACTACTTCACCAATGGAAGCCTCAAAAGTAAAAGCAAGCAAGTCTTCTGGAGAAATAGAGAAGGTCTTCAAACCTCGAGCCCATCATTCTCACCCTTCAGTTGCTCATTCTCCTCGAGCAGACCAACACGGAAGCGCTATAGCTCATCCACTTCCTTCTTCAGACTTTTTTTGATCTTCAGTACACCTTGAAGTTCCAACACTTGGGGTTCAAGCCTATCGACGATTCTTTTGAAGTGGATCATTTGATTATAAGCAGCAATTAACTCTTCATCCTTTGCATAAGCAACGAAATGAAGCTCAAAAACTACAAACTCAAGATCTTGAATTTGAGGTATGTAACATCTAATCTCCTTCTCTATACTTTCATACTTAACTTAGATTACGTCAAACCTAGTCTGCAGAGAAGTGGGGGCAGAAATATTAGACCCCTTCAAAGTAACGAGCTCAAAATCCAACCTCTTGATCCCCTCAGCCGAGGAATAAGTTTCAACTGTCATATTCCTTGGTAGCCTTGCTATATCTACATCATAGCAAGCAGAGCAATCATTCTATATTAGGTCGTATACTTCGTAAAGGAACTTGGGCAAACAATCCTTTCTAATGCCATCAACAAACTTAGCACAAGTGTCCATGTCTTCAAAGAAGATCTGGTTTCAAGAGCACACAAATCTCAGCAGCCTCCCCAGAAGCAGGCTTAGTGGATTTCTCACAGTTGCCCACGCGAGCAGTCTTCTCCTTCTCAGCAGGCGAATCAGTCTTAGCAGCAGAGGGAGTGGGCCTTAGTGCCACTTTAGCAGCATAGTCCATCTTATTGCTCTTCATAATAGAAAACCTTTCCGAAGGAAAATCGGACTTAGCTCCCAACGAACGTCTTGGCATAGACTTCGGCACTAGGGGCATAACAAGACCTCTACACTAAGTAATACTATCAACAATCGAATTAGCCATTCTCGACATAGCAGACGCCACAGGCTCAGATCTAGCAGCCTTATTTTTCTTCCCATTGGAAGAAGTCATGTCAATCACAAGCCTCTCGACAGCAGGCGGACCCTAACGAGCAGCAAATGAAGTCTTCAGTTTTTTCTTAACCAGCATCTCTTGAGCAGACGAGGAAAATCTCTTCTTTCCACCTTCATTCATAGTAGGCTCCACAACAGCGATCAGACGAATCAAAGTATCCGTCTTAATCCTCTTTACCTTCTCTCTCGGGAGCAACCCACATTTCTCCCGGCAAAGAAAACTAAGCAGCTAACGTTATTCACGATACTCAACAAGGGAACTCAACCCATACTGGCTTTTTCTTCATTTTTTCTCTCAGACCAGTAGGTAGGAGGCCTGCATGCCCACCATTCCAGTAGCCCATGAGGTCCGTAACCTCCTCATCTCCCTCAATCGCCAGCCTGGCCCCCGTTAGGTCCAAAAGCCCAAAGGACATAAGCCATGCGGCTTGCCTAACAATGCCCCCCAACACCTCAATCTGCGGCCCCAGCCGCGCAAGCTGCCCTTGGCTCTAGCCAAGCTGAGCAGCCCAAGCAGTGGTCTCTGCCACAACACCTCCTCGGCCCATGCCGAGCAGACTCCTAGCCCCTGCCAACCGACGTGCCGCACCACCTCGACGGCTGCCTCGTGGCAGCATTATCCAAGAAGAAGATAAGGAAAATCAATTTTTTCTTACCTCGGTGCAGCGCGGAGAAGACAAAGAAAACACCGAAACACGGTCATTTGCACGGGCAAATGTAGAAGATGCTAGGGGACGGGAAACAAATATCCTCTAGCTTTCTCTCTCTTGTAAGGTAGAATAAATCGCTCTCCAAAGTTGATTTAATAATTCACTTAAGGTGGACTTAAATAGGTTTTGAGAGAAATTTATTTCTCTTTCCTAGAAGGATCTAATTTTTAATTAAAGAGGGAATTTACATCAAAATAGGAAACAATCCTACATTTCCTAAAGCAAGAAGATCTCTACACCTGCTGCCCTTTGCTGCGAGTAGCCCAACAGGTGTGGGGGCACTTGTGGAGCCAAAAATAATCACAAGGCAACACGTGAATTTTTGGATAAAAGAGGATAAAAATACCCTTGAGGCATACTGGGATTCCTACGCATGAGCAGCAGACAATCATCACTCAACCAAGTCAAAAGTCCCAAAATAGGTAAACAATTCAAAACCTATTTCATCCAATCCTCTCCACAAGGTAACCCCCAAAACATTCCTTTTAAATTATGTTAATTGGCTAATCAATGGATTTATTACCTAATTAATCTATTAATGGCCGATTAAATCACCAATTATACCCAAAAAATACACAAAGGCCGGTCACTTTCTCTCCCAAGGGGACCGGCCATGCACTATATATTCAACCTCATTTCCCCTAAAAACCTAGGTCTTCACTCTTGCTAAAATTCTCCAAAATTCTCAAACACTTTTCTCTCAAAATTCTAACTTTAGCATCGAAGGTTCTTCGGCCAAAGCCACCCCCCCCCCCCCCCCCAAATTAATCGTGAGCGCTTGAGGTTCTTGGCCTTGATTTAAGGTGTTATTTGTTTTGTACGTGCAATTTTGTCCAAAACCAAGGAGGAAGAAATTTGCATCCACAATCATCAATGTATTAATTTAGACAATCCTATTTCAAATAGTTCAACTCCAATTTTGGATAGTTCCAAATCATCAATATTTGTTTTAAATAACAATGAAGCTATCATGACACGTTTTTTAGAGTATGAAATCTCGGCATGGAATGAAAAATTGGTAATTAAATCCGAAATTTGCTCTCTCTATATAGTCCATCTTTCCAATAATTATTACACCCAAGCCCAAATCATCAATATTTGTTTTAAATAACAATGAAGCTATCATGACACGTTTTTTGAGATTTCAAATCTCAGAACATAGAATGAAAAATTGGTAATTAAATCCGAAATTGGCTCTCTATATAGTCCATCTTTCCAATAATTATCACACTCAAGCCCAAACTCCAGGTTCAAGCCCAAATTTGCTCTCTATAATCCATCTTTCCAATCACTTAGTAATTAAGACAAAGTGTTATAAGGTGTGAGAAACTTTTAGTAGTGAGCAATGTAGGACAATAAAATAGGAAGAGATTTCTACATAAAAATTCATATATATATATATATATATATATATATATATATATATATATATATATATTCTAGGCCCTTTAAGGGAAGGGATCTCCATTTTTCAAAAAAAAAGGGGACACCTTCTTAACTATTAGATTTGACTGTAATGAAATTCTGTGGTTGAGATTAAATCACAGGCCACAGAATCTCAACCACATAATTTCATTAAATCCAAATCTAACGGTCAAGAGGATGTCCCCATTTTTTTTGAAAAAATAAGAATTCCTTCCCTTAAAGGTATATATAGAGAAAAATTCCCAACCACATTCTCCTGTTTATGTTAGCAGATGACAAAATGCATCATGAAGAAAGCTAATAATTAGCATCTCTTTGCCAACTCTTGCTTTTGCTATCTCTGGTTTGGTAAATGTTGTTAATTATAAAATTTTAATATAAATAAATAATGAAACTGAATGTGCTCGTTTTGTAAGTTTTCAAATTTTGGTTCGATTGTTAAAAAAAAAAAAAAAAAAAAAAAAAAAGAGAAACTATAATGGTTACCAAATGGGTAAGTGATTCATTATCAATATAGATCTCATGTAAAACAGATGGCTAAGTGAATTGAAGATGAAATAAACCGACGGAAATCAAAGGGACACAACAGGAATTTGTAAATTTGGCGTTCGAGCACTGATTTAGGTTCATGATACCTTTATGAAAAAAAATGACATAACGTTTCAAACCCACAACATTACCGTGATATATGGTGGATTTTGGTCATCCGATCCCGTTTAGCTTCCAGAACATCATTTTAAATTATTTAATAAAACTCAGACTTTTCGTTTGTCGTTTATTTTCGTAAGAACCTTGAGCTTCCCCAGGGGATTGTGATTAAGTTATTAAAATCGTTGGCTTCCCATGTAATAATATCATTTTCAATCAATAATCAAACAAACCTTTTAGTTTTCAACCAAAATCTGGTGAACTTCAGAACTTGTTCTTCAAGGGCTTAAGTTGGTATCCCTGTTACCCTTGTGCTGCATCAAGATCCCACCAATTAAATAATGTGCAAGATCTATGCATGACCCTTGTGACACGGAGAAAACGCTAGAATCTTACCTTCGATCCAAATATCTGATTTTTGTTACAATTGTTATTTTCATTGCAGGAAAATGTGGCGGAGACAATAATTCCCAAATCCTCCAGCTTTCGGATCATGCAAACGTCCCACCTCAAAAATGATTGTGATCCCTTATTTAACCGCGTTAACCACGTACTTCAGCTTTGGATTGTTTTTCGTTTTCGGCCAAGTCAGAGATTTCTTCCGCAAAATCATCGACTGGTGGAGTGCATTCTGTAATCATTGTACATAATTATCTATTCTAAAATTGAGGAGCAATTGACTGTTCATTGGGCTACAGTCAATTGTTTGCCTCTTGATTTCATCTTATTTACAATAAAACCATGAGAATTGGGCTGGGTTTGAAGGGTATTATTTGAACTGATAAGGGTAATTTTGTCCGGAGGGTTTAGGACGAATTACCCCTTCATTTCACCTTATTTGCAAGAAACCCATTATATGTGGACTAGGTTGGAAGGGCAATTTTGTCCTCTCGGTTTTGAGTGAATTAAGGGGTTGCCGTGTAGGGTTGCATTTGCTGTCCTTCACTGATGGTTTCGGGGAATTGAAGCTCTCACAGAGAGCGGAAGAAACAGAGAGAGAGAGAGAGAGAGAGAGACAGAGAGAGAGAGAGATGCCGAGGGGAAGACAACGCAAGGGAGAGGTATGGGTGATGGATTTCAAAAGTGGGAAAGTGGGTTTTGTCTTCTCGGTTTTGACTGAATTCGAGGGTTGTTGTGTACAGTTTCATTTGCTGTCCTTCAATGAGGGTTTCGGGGGGATGGAGACTCTGACAGAGAGCGGAAGAGAAAGAGAGAGAGAGAGAGAGAGAGAGAGATGACGATGGAAAGAGAGCGAAGGGGAGAGGTATGAGTCATGGATTTCAAAAGTGGGAGAGTAGGGATGGTCAGAGAAAACCATACGGGTTATCCGGATCTACCGCTGCATGCCTGAATTTCGAAAGATAAGTGCTTTTAAATTTTTTTTTTTTTTTTTTTCTATCAGCTTAGATTGTCACATTTCTGCCTTTTTGTTGTGGATTATTTTCGAATTTTTTAGTGTGTTAGGTCAAATTTTGGGGGAATCATCAGAGATATTTATTTCCCTTATTAGTTTTCTTTTCTCTCATTTTGCACATTGATCTCTCTGTCTGCCTGTTTGCTCTCTGTCTTAAGGTCCGTAATTTTTTTTTTTTTTTTTTTTTGGGGTTTTTTGTATGGCTTTTTTTTTTCTTTTTGTTTTCCAGGTTATAGATCTAATGCTCTTTTGTATACCAATCTTGGTTTAGTTTTCTTTTCTCTCATTTTGCACATTCATCTCTCTGTCTGCCTGTTTGTTCTATGTCTTAAGGTCGATTATTTTTTTTTTTTTTTTTGGAACCGCTTGGTAAGTGTTAAATACATCCTATAACATGACTGACTAACAAGCATGGTCGTTCAGATATACATGCAATTGAGATCACTGATTAAATCAGATTTCTTTTAAATGGAAGCAAATCTTGCCTATTAGGTGTTTGTGAAAATTCCCCAGAGAGTTAGAAACAAGGATATGATGCAAATCTGAATGTAGGCTGTTTTGGTATGTGTGTGTACGTATAGGGGTGTTATATTGATATGACATTCTGCCTAATTTATCTATTTTTTCGATTTTTCGATTGTTCGATCAAAGAAGGAAGTTCAATTTATCAAGGATCAAGGTTTCGACTACTAGACAGCATGCCGACTTCGGTTTGAGGTATGGAAGTCTCGAGCTTGCAATCTTAAATTTCTGGTTCCCGAATAAGAAATATGCTCTATTTGATCCCGAATAAGAAATGACATAGGTTTGTGGCTTCCATTGTTATTAAGTTGTATCCTTTTCTACTTGGGTTCCAAGAAACCATTATAATGAATTAATCAATTTTTTTATTCTAAGGAAGTATGTATTCATCATTTGTTTTTTTTTTTGAACAATTTCAATTAATATAATTATGACCATTTGTCTACTATTTTATATCTTCTGTTCTTTTTCCTTTTTGTAGACTCCCATTGCCATGTTGTTCTCTTGCTGCTAACTGATTTAGTTGGGGTATCTTAACAAGAGTGCTGTCTTTACGAAGTCTTTTTTGTTTTTTGTTTTTTTTTTTTTTTTTTTTTGTGGTGTTACTTTTTACGGTGGGGATATTCCTTAATTTTTTTCTTTAAAGTGAGGAAGATTTAACAACGCGTTTTTTTGTTTGTTTTGGTGGTGTTACTTTATGAATTTTTAGTTAGGAAGATTTAACAATGCCTTTTTTTGTTTGCTTTACTTTGTTATGTCTTGATAAACGCAGGTTCAGCAACAGGTTGCTGAAATGATCACTTATATAGCCTCTACTGCAAAACAATTTCCTAAGAAATGTGTATTACTTTGTCTTCTGGGTGAGCGTTCTCTAATTTAGATTAGACATGGGGACTCGAAGCTTGGTTTGTTTTCTGTGTCTCCTTCACTGTATCTGTTCTGTGGATGAACAGGTAGATGTCAACTCTAGCATTTAATGGTGTTGTGCACTTTGACAGGTATATGTGAATGGCTCACAGAGTTTTTCTGAATCTGTAGATCCAGTGGGCCCTCATGACACTGTTATATCCAAACCAAAGTTTGGCGAATTTGATATATGTTGGATACAATGGCAATCCTGCTTCAGCTATCCATGTTACTAGAAGAAGATCAGAAGATCATAAAAGGCAAAAAACAGAAAGAAATGTTAGCTGCTTCGTTTTTTGTCCTAAAATGCAGAAAAATCCCCTCTTTTAAATTCATTCATAGGAAATATGGCTTTCCCCCTTCACTATACTCAACATAGTTATTGCTCCTGAAACTACCCAATTTTCTTTTCTTTTTTCTTTTCAAACTGAGACAAAGCTCACCGTGTCTGCTATCCCTTTCCTGTTTAACTCTGGTCTATCTTCTATTTTAGAAAATATTTGTGGCAACTATAGATTTAATCTTTCATTTTGCTTTGTTAATTTGTTGTTGCCAATTTTGACCTCAGGCCTTTCTCAAAGAGCGAGACTACACCTACTGGTGAATGTTATGCAGTGAATGTCATTAACCAGATTGGGGTAAGTACTATCATATATAACACTTTTTGCTTTGAGAAGGGTAATGGGTAAAGGAGGTATGGGTATGGGTTTTTAGGGCCGGTTTCTAGGGAGGTGGTCTGGTGTCAGTGCCTTCACGGGATGGGGGTGTGTGATATGGGGGAGAGAGGAGAGGGTGTTGGTTCTGAAAAAACAAAGCGACATGTGGATTTCTGTCTTTCTATATCATGCTTATGTTGAAATGTTATACCTGCCAAAACCATTATGTTGAAATGTTGGATAGCTAAACGTTTTTTGTTGTTCTGTTTTTAGGACTTCATTAATCGTTTAGAAGCGCAGCCAATGATGTGAGAGCATAAGGGGAGCAAGCATGTGAGGTAATTTTTTTGTGTTGAATTAAGTGGTTCTGAATTCAGTCGAACATTTGTGTGCAAGTTTGGTTTCTATATCTATCGCAATTCATGCTTGCAGTGATATTATTGTAACATCAAATCCTAAAATGTATTGTGTCAAGAACCAATAAAAGGAATGTAATGTGTAAGTGAGTTTGATTATTCAAATGCAAAATTTTTAATTTTTAGAATGAGAGTTGCAATTAAAATTAACGGAGTGCTGAGCAGAAGTTTAATTGATTCAGTTTTGATAAATGATTGAAGGTTGCTCTATGATTCTTTTGCTGTTTTGATAATTATAAGTTTAGATAACGAAGGGGATAGAACTAAAATGAAAGCTTAGAATCTGGTGAATAATATGTTGGCATGTGTGTGTGTTCTCTTCAAGAGGATCAGTTGATGTTTTTAATTGTATAATTTATTTTCATTGGTCTAAATGCACGTCTGATTGCTTGCCTTCCCATAGATGATTTAAGTTAGACATCCAGAAGAATTTGTTTGCATAGGAACTTTTTTTCTTCTTTTCGCTGTGATCTGTTTGGTTAAAGGTGATGATAAAGATTTATCAACATTGTTTGTTCGGAGTTAGGTGGAAATTGGGAGGGAGTAAATTGTGATTCTAAACAGGACCATCGTGAGATATTCTTTTAAACTATGATTTATATTCTTTGCTATAGTGCGGAAGACTTAGTTGCTTGAACAAGAACGACTGCTGCAGGGCGTTCTACATGTTTTTGGCTTTCAACATTTTTGCTTCAAGACTCAGCTGCTTGAACAAGAACGAAACACCATCTTAACTACAAGGCAAAATATGTGTGGACTGGATGTTACTTCTGTTTCTTACTGAAACAGGCGTCCTGCATGTTTTTAGCTTTGCATGTTTGTGCTTGAAAACTTTGATGCTAGAATAAGAATGAAACAGTTTTTATGTTGCCTAACCTATAGGATATATATTTTGCCACATTGACTACAGGGGCAAGATTTGTGTGAACTGTATGTTACTTCTGTTTATTAGGGAACCAAAACGTTCAGTTTCGTCCTGTTCATTGTACAATGTCTTTTTATGTCAGCTCAGTTGAATGTATATAAAAACGAAGCTGCATATCGTACTGACCTCATTCACTCATCTATCCCTTTATTCATTTATGATTGTGTTGAATTTATTCAGGTAAAATGTATCTTATTCATGTAGTTCAAGTTGATGCATTCAAGTCCCGCAGCAACGCGCGAGCACATTTTCTAGTTTGTTTCTATTGTTTAGCTTTTCCTGTAATTTTATGTAAAAAAAAAAAAAAGCATTGCTTTGTTGCAAAAATCAGGGTTATGCTCAAATCTGTTTAGGACTTGAAGATTTCTATATTCGCCAGCTTTATCTTCGAATTCAGGTATTTGGTTATTGATTTGATTGTGTTATATTTCTTGAGCTATATGAAATGGATGCAGCTGGCCCTGCAATTAATCTTGAATTCCATGGAGTCCCATAAACATAATTTTGATAACTCTGGTTAATTTTTTAAAGTTTTGACTGGTCAGGATGTTTCAATGGGCTTATTGCAAGTGCTCCTGATGCTTGGTTTGATGTGGTTGAACGCTACTCCAATGACTTCAACAAAACACTCAAGTAATGATTACAAATTTCCTCCGATTTCGCAATTTCATGTATATTTCAGGCCTTTTGTTATGTTTTCTTGATTTATATTCTGATTGTGTAACTTGGCTGATGCAGGCTAACCAAAAAAACCAGTAGATGCCATAACTCGGGATCTTACAATTACCTTGGCTTTGCTGCATCTGATGAGTACTGCACACCTCGCTCTATTGAGACGTTGAAAAAATATTCCCCCAATATTTGTAGTAGCCGAGTTAATGGCTGTTGGTATACTAATACTACTTTGCAAGGAAAATTTGTGTGAACTATTTTTCTAAATGAATTTACCATGATACGCTTCTATCACCAGGCACCACGGATTTGCATAATGAGCTGGAAGAGTGTGTTGCAAATTTTGTTGGGAAACCTGCTGCTATATTTTTCAGAATGGGTTTTGTCACAAACTCTGCTATCTTTCCTGTTCTGATGGGGAAGGTTTGCATTTTTCTCAAATGTATGAGTTCTAATTTTGTGTTTACATTCCTTATCTGAATATGTGCCATTTGACTTTACAAGGAGGCTTGATTGTTAGTGATTCTTTGAACCACAATTCCATTGTCAATGGCGCAAGAGGATATGGACCTAGAGTTTGTGTTTTCCAACACAATAGTAAGTTCATTAGTTACTATATTGTATAGCGTGGATGCTGAGGATTTGTTCTTGGCATCAAATTCTACATTTCAGGGTTTAAATGATAGCGTATATTTTTATACAAAGAGAGCACACTGAGGAAGTGTTAGTTTATATTTAATTGCAAAGACGGGTTAGGCAGGAGTTTTGCAAGTAAATGACAGGTTTTTCTGTTATTTGCCTGTTTTTCTAATCCGCGTTATGGATTTATTTAATTGCTCGAATGAAAGGGCTGTTAATCAGATACGCATTTCCAATATGTTGCTTCGCTCTGTGAGATATTGATGATAACATGAATAGAGTTTTACTCATTAAAATTAAAACAAAAATATGTGAAGCTCAGGTTGGAGGTTGCACCTTTATGCATGATGGAACTAAATTACTTTTGTATCATTTATTTTTACCTGTTATTATAACAGGATTTAAAATATAGAAACATACTGTTTATAGGATATTAAGGTTGAAGTCATTTAGTTCCAAAGATGCCATAACTAATGTATAATTGAGTGAAATGCCAGTTTACATAGAGATTGTGCTTATTTGTTTTAGGTGGATTACCAAAAGGAGCTCATCAAGTATTCTGCGAACAAGATCGACCTTGATCACTTGGATATTTAAAGGAGCCATTGATAAAGGGAAGACGACGAGTTGTGAACCTGTGTGCCAATTTTGCCAATTTCCCAGACAAGCAAAAACTCTGGCACAGTGACAAGCTTTCATGTTGCGTATTTTAATTAATAGCTGTGAAACCCACTTGTGTGTCGCACCACAGACAGTCTCGCCTCCGTCCTATCCTCCTCTCGCCTCCGTCGTCTTACTCCTCCTTTCTCTGTCTCTGGAATCCTATCGTCATCTTCCTTGCATGCAAGGCTCTGGCCCTCTCAATTGAAACCAAAACGTGTTTCAGGTGCCTAACACAACCTCTCACTACTCACGTCAGTTGGTTTTTGTAATTTGAACTTTTCTTTTTGATAAATTTGTATGCTTTTTGGATTTTTTATGGTAGCTTTGGACCTTTTCTTTTCTGAATTTGTGTGCTTCTGTGGGTTTTTTTTTTATGGCAATTCTGAGGAAGAGCAAGAAAACGGAAGAACCAGTATTAGAAGATCTTCCCAAAGAGTACTATGATGATGTGAGTGCCTTTATCCTTTTACTTGACCAAATGGGTGCTCAAATTTCATGTTTTTCTGTGATTATATGAGTAAATTTTTGTATTTTGTTTTTGGGTTTTGCCAAATTCAATGTTGGTATTTATGGGTTTGGTATTGGTTCTCAGTTAACAATGACTTTGGGGAAATTGATTGAGTCTGCATTCAATGTAACTTTTCATGCAGTTACATACTGATGAAATAGAATTCAATTTTTTCATTCCCTTCTTTTTTTTTTTAAATGAAGTTACATTTATATGATGATTTACAGCATATATTCATCTTTTAGTTTCTAATTCTTCATGCAGTCTAAGCCATGAAGAATTTGATAAACCCACAATTGATAACAATGTGCGGCGGCACCAATGGTTTTGGACAAGGAACAAGTAAATACCATTTTGCTTCATTGTTCCAAAGTATTATGTAGAGATTGCTTTAATATCTTGGCTTCTTTGTTGTATGTGGGGTGTCTAAGATAGGATTTAGGAGATCTGGTTTAGGTTTTGCAGAGAGAGAGATAGGGGGTGTCCTAGAGAAATGTGGGAGGATTTAGGCAAGGGATTTCAGGGATTTGTATAGGGTTTCTTTTCTGCGATTTGCAGACAGAGAGATGGGACAAGGGTGAGAGAGAGAGATGGGAGGATTTTCTGCGAGGGTAAAGGGAATGGGTAAGAGAGGTATGGGTATGGTTAGGGGATTGGAAAAGCATTTCGTTTTGCATTTGCTTCCTCAAACCCGAGGGATTTCTACGATTGCAGAAAGGGAGAGAGAGAGAGAGATGGGGGTGTCTGTTAGGTGCCCATTAATTGTCACTTTTGTGATTTGTCCACCCTTGATTGTTGTGTGATTCATTCTCACAAACGTTCTATGCACAAGGTTTCATATTATTCCTTCCTTTTAATTTTGATATTGTTGTGCTTAATTTCTGTTTTATTTTATTGGGTGATTAGATTAACAGACCTTGGATATTTTGGTATAATAATTTCACATCATGTGTTGCCCTTTTGCATCACCTTAATTGTTCATTAGATACTAACTTTTAATTATGTTTTCTTTGGGTCAGTCTCCATCTAGTACATTTGTCCATCCTTTTGGAGTGGAGCACTATCTTTCTGATAGCATAAATGCTCTGAGAAACTGCTATGGAGACAAACAGTTGTTTACTCCGTTCTAGGTATGTTTTTCTTTAGTATTTTAGAGGGATTCTTAACTATTCCCCATTGTAATCTTTACCTTTGTATCTATCTCTCTCAAAAGACGATGAGAGTAGCAACTGTTGCAAAGCAAATTCTCAGATGTATCTAAGTATATACATACATTGGACAAAAACCGAATCTTAAATTGGGCCAGTGAGTTCTACAACATCCTAGTAATGCATATATTCTCACACTTTTGAAAGTTGTATTTCTCAGATATATTGGGAATTTACTTAGTTTTATGTCATTTTCGTAGGGCAATTTAGTAGAGATTTAGCACATAAAAGAAGATGCGTGAATCAATACAATTAACCTAATAGTGATTTGGTTCAGCGTAAAGACCACTGCTAGGGCACTCAAGTCATTTTCTTAATTTATGCACACATATATTATACGTAACCAACACATGTTTCCAAAGGATGTTAGTGTTCATGCTCTGCTGATATTTTATTCTGTTCATTTTGATTTTGTTTTTCAGTTGTGGTTATAAGATTGTTTTGTCTCTCTATGTTTTTTTTTCTTTTTTTTTTTCCCTTTGTACAGCTTTTCTAAAATTGAACTGTTGTTCTCAATTTGATTATTTGAACCGAGGCCAGTTAGGCTGTGCCTTTAGAAGGTCTCACTGCTTTTAAAGTTGAATGGTGCTAACTGAATATGATGCGTTCTTTCTTCGGTGTGTGTGAGTGTGTGTATGCAGTGTATGTGAGTGCATGCAGCGTGGTTAGGTTCATTCCCGCATGGGTTTTCGTCTTTTTTTCACTAAATGGTTAGGTTCATTCCCGCATGGGAGAGGTGTGTGTTTTTGCCATCAAACTGGTATAGACGGATCTTAATCAAATATCATGCCATAGTGTTATTTTGTTTGCATCTATGGAACTATATATTTACTTTGTTGTTGTTAACGGCTTCGCATGTTCTTTCCAAATAATGCTACCTTTTTGGATTTCGTATGAATGTCCCAGGTCGATTCTGGACCATCAAAAGAGGGATGATTGATGTCATTTGGACTGTGGGCGTCCACTTCAAAATCCCAGTAAACACGTCCTTTTCTTGATTTCAGGCCATGCAAAATCCATGGTGAAAAAATTGACCTCATGTCGTTGGTTTGTGCCTCTGTCCATCTTGGTTCTATTTGTTGCTGCTGGTTCCGATATTTCGTTGTCCTATCTATGCATGATATCAATGCTGCCACTTTTCATGTTCTTATCGATGCATACATCTTCACTCTTTTCCTTCTGTTTCTTTTGCTTAACATGGTTTCGGCTTTTTGAGATTGTGTGTTTGATTAAATTTGATCGTATGGTGTTAGAATTTAAATTTGATTGGTTTTTTTAACCAAGATTGTGCGTCCTTTGATGTGAATAAATTTTGCCGGCATTTTTCATGGTGTAATTTTTATGGCATGATCCATTGGTGTCGTGTGCATTTTTATCAACAATAATAAGCTTTTTCTCAGTATTGCAAACGAGTTTTCTTATAATTGAATATTTGAAATCCCTGGTCTGTAATCCTCTTGATTCATGGTTTTAACGCCTCTTGATAAAATAACTACAACGTTATCACTTCTTTCATCAGATAGATTTAAATATTCTACCCATTATTGACTTTCTTTAACGAGTCTCACCCATTTGTTATAAAATTAGAAGAGGTGACTTCATACCATCTCAGAGTATTGTCAGAATATAATATGATATTTGATTCTTTCTCTCTTTTTTTTTCCATGAGTCTCAATTTGTATTTGAAACAATGTTTAATAAACTTACCAGATCTTCATCGCTTATCATACTATTACAGCTTTTGTTTTAAGGTTCTGATGGATTAAGCAAAAGCTCCTCCCAATTTAGCGGAGTGAACCAAGAATTCAGGGCTTTTATTAATGACATATCACAGGCGATTTTAAGGGTACATCTAGATGCCAATCACTATGCAATTTAGTTTTTACTTTTAGCATGTTTTGAGTGACCTTTGAATTTACATGTTGAGTTGTTTTTGTTTTACTATCCTGATAGGTATGTGTATATTACTATTATGTTTATCCCCATTCTCTGATGGTGTTTACTGCATTGTTTCTACACAATCTCTAATGGTTCCATTGCTGGACATAAAAGAAATTTCAACTTTTTTTTTTCTATTTATTTATCTGCATGTTATTTTGGTTTGTTGAAATATCAATTATAGTTTGTTTTGTGCTGGATGTAAAATGTTTTTCCTTCAATGATTATATATAGCTTCAGTACATGGTGGTTAACCATGTTTTTCACGATGGATCACTTTCATTGATTGTAGGTTCGACAGAAAGTTGAAGAACACATATGATCACCTACTTTTTACGAGGTCCTGCTCATACTTAGTTCTTTATTTTAGCATAGATTTTACACTCTTACTTTTAGGGTATGTGTGTGTGTGTGTATATATGTATGTATGTATGAGTTGGCACATATGCTCAGACATGCCACCCAAGCCTAAGCATTTGAAAATGTTTGTTCTCCTTAGTGATAGAATTTGGCATCTTTCAATACACGATGGAGGTATCCAGGTCTCTCTTTTCTCTTTTTCCCTCTCCCTATATGTAGTTTAATATAATTGAACAGCTATATTTATTTAAGATTTAGTTGCGTTCGTAATTACTGAAATTTGTTGCAAGAAATTGGGGGATGAATTTGGTTTCAGGGAGAATGTTATCCTGTTTTTTTCTTATATTGCACAGAAAAAAAAAAAAAAAAAAAAAAAAACAACGTATTGGGTGCAAGTACGTGGTTTTTATCATTTATTTCAGTAGTTTGAAAGTTAATTGTGTTTCTGTTGCCGCATCATATAATTATTCAAAATGCTCTTTTTAGCATTTCAATACCATTTGCACGTCTTTGTTAGCACTTTGAATACCCTATCCCCAATTTTGAAGATCAATCAAAACAATGTGACATTGCCTCTCTGTTTTTGGTATCTTTGTTTATCTCTTTGAGAGACGAGTGCATGGTACATGTGTCTTAATTTATTCAGGTCAAATGTGTCTTATTCATGCAGTTAAGGCGAGTGCATTGAAGTCCCGCAGCAACGCATGGGCATATTTTCTCGTGAATACTATAGCAGATATATGACTTTATATATAATGAGTATTGATAGGGAGACTAAATTTGTAGACTAAATTAGCAAATTCAATTATGTGTCACCAATAAAAAAAGAGTACGTTTATTAACAATTAAGTAATAATTCAATCACCAACTTCCACGTCATTTACTTTACAAAATTTAGTCGACAAATTTAATCTCCTTAGCATTACTCATATATATTTAGTCGCCGTTAATTTTATACCAATCAAAACCAGTATGCTGTTGAAAAGTTAAAATTGTATGTCAGAATCGCATCGTATATGTCCCCTAAAATTGACTACTTGTTTGCTTATTGACTACTTGATTGCTTACTCCAACTAAGGAAACTTGGGTTTTATTGTTTCAACTTTCATATGTTTGTCACGGTATCTCTCCATCGGCAGGTTCAGCACTCCCACTGCCATATGATTCAGTTGTAAACAAGACGAAGCACAGTCAGAAGACATATATGGCAAAATGTCACCTTCAGAAGGAAGTTTAAAATCGTATATGGCTTTTCACTGGGAGATGGTAAGTGTGAAAGGAAATATTGGCCGTCATGAATTTTATACCGATTTAGCATAAACAAAATAATTAGTGAATTAGAAGAATCGCCCTGCAACTATTAGGTTTTATTGAAAAACACTTCAAGAGTTCAAATAATTAGTGAATGATTAGAAAACTCACCCCACAACTATGTCATGAGTTTAAAGTATTTTTGTCTAAATTGCGATGTTATCATATGCTTAGAAGCCGTCAAATAATCATCACATATAGCAGAATCGATATCTTGGTGCCTCATTCACCGACTGAAATAAGGATTTCAGCATACGCTAAAGGAATTGTGCACCCTTGCATTTAAATAAACTAGCTAGGGAGAAATGAGCCATCAAAGTATTTGTGTGCGCGCAAGGCATATCAACTCCCTTCCTTGTACAAACGCCCAATTGTTAAGGTGTACAAATTTCGGGCACTGGCGCAGAGCTGGTTCAAGAAAAAAAAAAAAAAAAACCCAAAATTCACTCTCTGAAAGTAATGACGTAGAAGGTTCCTATGCATATATATATATATGTGTGTGTGTGTGTGTGTGTGTGTGTGTGTGTCTGTGTGTGTTAGAGGAGGGCTCAAAATCTAGGACCTTCAACTCTCTCAGCGTAAAAGCGATTTCACTATCAAATTCCTTGTAATCAAAAGCATCCTAGCTAGAATCCAAAACTAGGCAAATACACCTTAGAATTTATCGCTCTACTACAATATTGTAGTAGGATGAGAAAGATGTCAAGGAAAAGCCACTAAACCTAGCCCAATATGGTGAATTGGTCTGAGATTGCTTCATCTTGCTTTCTCCTTTGTTTTCGTTTACTTTTAAGCATACGTCTTTTCTTTTACAACATTTGCATTAGCTTCCAGTCGATTACTATTTCGGTTTTAAGATTTGTACACTTGTTTGATTGTTTTTTTATCTGTGGAATGGTTAAAACCAGTTTTAATGCATATCTATGGCTTCTCTAGGAAAAAAAAATTGAACAAAATCTTCCTTAGCACTCGAGGCAAAGAAAGGATCTAGACTAAACCAACATCCCACTTACGGCACAATCTCTTGTTCCAGAAATTGATTAAATGCATAAAACACACGTACAAACACTCAATCACTCTCTGTCTGTTGGAAACATCAAATGGTAGAACGCTCGCACGCACCTTTTCTCTCAAGCCTTCTTTTAGCACTGTGAGCAAAACCCCATTCAGGGAAAATAATTTATCGAGGAGACCTAATAAGCCGTACATTTTGGCATCCAACATAATATTTGGCACATTTTGAAGATCTGTCTGTCCTATGTTTTATTACAAGCTAAGGAATCCAAACATCTTTCTAGTTGTTGTTGTTATTATTATTATTCCATTGATGGATCTTTTAGTATTTCACATCGATGAACCCTAAGTACCGGAATCAAACAAGCCCTCATCTCACACAGCTTGGATACCGAACGAAATAACACAAAATACAGAAGTGATACTTAATACTTAGACGTGGTGATATTCTTTAGAAGGCTTTTGACAGTCTAGGTACTATCTGCAGATAATCATATTGTACGTTTGTGATTATTTTTAATTCATATACCTCATCAATTGTATACCGATCGGTATGTTTAAGAAACAGTATACTGTACTGTACAAAGAGTACAAAAAATGTCATAATTTAACATTAAAATCCCAGCTGATTCAAGCACTTAAAGGTATCCAAAAAAACAAAAATAACAAACAACACTTCATGCATGTCCTATATATATAGCCAACTCAAGGATCCGAGTTCTTCAAACCAACATAAACCAAAGCAGGAGAAGAAAGAAGATGAAGAACAAGATTTATTCAGCTGCTTTTCTCTTCATCTTAATCTTTCTTGCTACGAATTGGTTGAGCATTGAAGCTCAAAAATGCAAACCTAGTGGCAACATTAGGGGGAAAAAGCCTCCTCGAGGACAATGTAACAAAGGGAATGACTCCGAGTGCTGCAAAAAAGGCCAGCTTTACCCCATCTTCAAGTGCTCGCCGCAGGTGTCTAAGCAAACGAAAGCAACCTTGACCATCAACAGCTTTCAAAAGGATGGTGATGGCGGCGGTCCATCAGCATGTGACAATAAGTACCACTCGGATAAGACCCTTATTGTGGCATTGTCAACGGGGTGGTTCAACAAAAGGAGACGGTGTTTAGGCCACATTACCATCCATGGTAATGGAAGGAGTGTCAAAGCGATGGTTGTCGACGAGTGTGACTCCACCACAGGATGTGATGCCGAGCACGATTACCAGCCTCCGTGTCCTAACAATATTGTTGATGCCTCTAAAGCTGTTTGGAAGGCCTTGGGAGTGTCAGAAAGTGACCCCAGACGGGGTTTTATGGATATATTCTGGTCTGATGCCTAAGTGAATGTTTTCCTCCATTTTCCAATAAAAACTAGTGTGAAAGGTTCAATGCTTTTGTTGGCTAGCTCATTCCTCATAGTGCTACTGTCTTAAAGAGTGTGAAGCTGTACAAGATGTTGTATAGGATCATCTCTCTTGTTTCTTCTTTCCTATTTCCAAGTTGTTGGTGGATAAAGTTCACTTGAATTAGTGAAATGAATAATGTTTTTTTTTTCCTGTCATATATTTGCTATGTCGTTTTTTTATTGTGTGAATGACATGTTTTGTTGTTAAGTAGTCAAATTTAGTACACTCCGCATTCATAGTATAGTCCAAATAACCAATCATTTTTAATTTGACATTATGACAATATGATCATTAATGTGATATTAACAATAAACGTCTAAATTACAATAAAATGTTAACAACAACAAAGTCTTATCCCACTAAGTCGGATCAACTACATGAATCCTAAAACGCCACTGAGCTTGGTCTTGCCCCAAGTAGCTCCAAGTACTCAATATCTTTTCTTAAAGACTTTTTTGCAAGTTTACCTAGGTCTTCGGTTCATATGTCTAAACCAACTTAACCGATTTTCTCTCATCTCATCATCAATTGCGCTTGCTCCTCCTTTACCTCAAATATCCTTGTCCTTAAATATGTCATTTCTCGTGTGCCTACACATCCAACGAAGCATTCTCAACTCTACTACATTCATTTTTTTTTTGCATGTGTTGATGCTTGACCGCCCAACATTTTATGCCATAAAGCATTGAAGGCCTTATTGTCATCCTATAAAAATTTCCTTGAGTTTTAGAGCCATACGACGATTGCACGATATAAACAACCAATGCACTTTTGCACTTCATCTGTCCAACTTGTATTATATGGTTGAGATTATGAAGTACTTTTTTCTTGTCTTTCATTGAAAAGATTAGAATTACCCGCATTCTTTGTAGCCAAAAAGTGACCCCAAAACCATAGCCACTATAGAAACTTCAATAGTTACATGTCTCCTTGCTTACATGTCCATTTAAATCTTCCCTTATAAGTAGCTTCTCCATAAATCTGTATAGACTCATTTGCATCTTATGGACTCATTTTGCATCAGTATTAGTCCCAAGTTCAGTTGGCCCTTTCAAAATCCGAAAGGATATTCTTACTAGCAATTTCTTTAATTATGGATTTTTAGCATCTTTTTTAGTGGTAACTTATCAGGTATTTGAATCAACCAAGAGCATTGTCTCACCCAGATGGTGATAAAAAAATATATATATAATATAAAATATAAAATATAAAAATAAAAAAATAAAAGCAGCTTTTCGACGTTTTTGTTACTTGATCTCTGCCGATAATCAGATTGCGCGTCTATTCATTTACCTCACTTTATTGCATTACAAAACACCAAGTACTTGAAGCAGCATACTCTCTCCATAGAAGACTACAAACATGTCATAATTTGACACCAAAAAAAACAGCTGTTTAAGGCAGTTCACTTTCTCTATATGTTACCCAATGTTTTAAAAGACGAACGCATACGCGATGTTTTTAAAACACCGATATTACCAAAGCAAAAGAAGGAAGATTGAAGAAGAAGATCATGATCAGACTTATGCAGGTGCTCTTCCCTTCAGCTTAATCATTATTGTAACAAACTGGTTAAGCATCGAAGCTCATATGTGCAACCCTAGTGGCAATATAACGGGAAAAAAAGGTTCCTCCAGCTCCAGGACAACAATGCAACCAAGAGAATGACAGATCTTGGTTTTCTCGGTAAAACAACAGTTCATACTGATTGCATATTAATCTTATGTCGGAAAGAATATTGACTGGAAGTCACTGGTGCTGCTGTACCAGTTCATCAATCTTTGAATGTCAAGTTTCTTGAATAGCTTTGACAAAGTAGGAGGTATGATTCAACCATATTTATAGATGCTTGAAAATGCAGAACAGTACATCAATAGGAGTAGCACTAACCGGGTTCACAACAGTTTGCATACATCTGTGTGCACTTCCATGATTGACAATAAACAATAAACAGAACACCAGCAGATACACGTTACAATTTACAAGTACTGCCATGAAAATCCAAAATCGGAGACACTGGCAGGACAAACTTTACCACATCTGAGTAGACCTTTTACAACATACTATCTGTCCTTGCTGGCAGCCTTCTAAAGAAGTTAACCGGGGCTGATGGCATCTTACCCCTGAACCTCGGGTGCCTCATGAGGTAAACACCACCAAGAAGAACCAGAACCTGGAAAGGTGTCACGTACAACACAATAGAAGCCACAAGACAGAAGGTAATATATAAAATAGTGGCACGAGGATCGCGCCAATTGAGAAGTGCCTGAAGCCGCTCCCCTTGGGTTGCAACATCTCCCACCACAGTTTGAATCCTTCCAGCAACACTCCTCAAGCGATCATACCTCATTCGAACTATATCTGAACTCCGGGATGTGGGGAATGTGTCAAATTCTTCATCAAGCTCATCAGGGTGCACAGCATCTGCATATGAGATCCTTGTGTTCATATGAGGAGGGTACCTTGGGCGGTACCTCCAGTTCCAAATCCCTATCAGAAACATGTATAGGAAAACAGTTGGCAAAATCAATTCGGGGAAGCACACAAGCATCACGAAAAGAACATGTACTAGCACGGTAGTGATGGGGTTCTTCCACGCAGAGACTTCTCCGAACCATTTTGCAACAGCAAGCAACCCTGAAAAAACTGACATCAGTCTGAAAAAGTTTGCCTTGCTTCGCCTCATGCTCCAAAGATGAGAGTCTGCATCAGACATGTATTCAACTACTTCCTTCCTTAGAGGTGGTTCTGCCCGACTAACACGAGCTGCAACTATGTTGACAGCTTGGTGACGTAACATATCCTGCTGCATCACAGTCAATGGCCTTGTATAATGCATCTTTGGCAAAAGTGGTTTAGAGTATTTAAACATCATGTTAACGAATGAAGTGCACGTAAATCTAATTGCAAGATGCAATTCACCCATCTTTTTGACACCTGAAGGATGAAGGACTAGTAATGGGTAATTGTGTGTGTAGACACGGCCAGTCTCAAGGGTAGAGATTCGAATCCGGACCTTGCCAATTTTCAAATCCCTGCCGCTGCCGTTTATATTACCAATCTGACTGTTATCAAAAACCCCAACAGTGAGAACTGTGGCAGGATCATATACCTCCCATGTGTACTGCTCATTGTATTTTGGGCTTAGGCTGTTATTTATGGTTCGAGTACGAACCCATTTGTGCCCATACTTTGCTACACAATATGTGTCTGACATACCCTTCCCATCCCTTGTTTTCATTGGGTGCAACCCTTCAGCATTTAGAATTCCAAGCTCCAACACACCAATATGTGACTTCCATAGCTGCTTAGCTGTGGGTCGAAGGTCACTGCTGTAGTGAGTTGACTCATCAAGCACATGGTACCCTCCATCAAGGCAAACACGGAGATGGATTCTACTGGAAAACTTTTCTTTATCTTTCTTCCGTTGCTCCCCCTCCATGGCATCTGACATGTGCTTTTCAAGGTTAAACCACCGGCCACGGATTAATCGATCATCTGCACGCCTCTCAACAGCGTTCAATGGTATAACTACCCTTCCTAAGGTCTCATCTTTGCTTGGACCTACACGATCTTCAACTGAAACAATCAGATGATCGTCAAAGGGTTCAGCAGCAACAAACATCAGGTCCTCATTCCACACTGAGTTCATAGCTCGAGATTGAACTGGTTTTGTCTTTAAAACCTGATTACCAATCTGTACTTTTGCATATGCATCTGGGAAGCGGGACCTGTCGTGCAGAACCAAGTCCTGTGCCTCAATCACATTTACTCGAACATACCATAGTCTTGGTGAATGGTAAACTTTTGAACGGATGTGTCCATAAGCAACCGAAGAACCATCATCAGGACCAATTGCATCTGAATGCCAGGCCTCTGGAAATGCCTCATCAGCTTGTGTGCCAAA
Source organism: Pyrus communis (assembly GCF_041283825.1). Lineage (NCBI taxonomy): Eukaryota > Viridiplantae > Streptophyta > Magnoliopsida > Rosales > Rosaceae > Pyrus > Pyrus communis. Next base: position 12,233,247 of record NC_142565.1, read on the forward strand.
CCATACTGCAAGCATCAGTTCTCCTTTGTCCTTCCTTCCATCCTTGTCTGCGAGCCGATACCATTCTGGAGCCAATGGGCTGTCTGGTGGAACTCGATGAGGAACTTCATGGAGATCAAACCGTACTAACCCAACAAAATCATCTTTCAAAAGATTCTTGTCTTTGACTACAACGTCCAAAACAGATGATTGCTGATTGTCCTTTGCAAAAGCAAATACCTCGTTCCATTCAGGGTTCTGTCTTTTCTCAAAATGCCTTGTAGTTCCTTTGTAGTTACCAACTCTTACTTCAACATATGGATCAAGGCTACCTGTTATATCCTTGTGAGGAAGGTCACGGGCTTTCACAACTCGTACAAACAGGTATTGCATCTTTTCAACAAGGTCATAGGTGCCAGATGGCCTGTCTCCAGGTATGACTCGCCCTCCAACAATTTGCCCCCCTCCAAGGTAAGGGCTCGTCTCTTTAAGGGAATAATCAGGCACTTGAGCTGATGAACCTGAGTACATGCTGCGAACAACTTTAGAAGACTGTGGTTCAGACCTCATTTCCTGCATCCCATAGTTCACTGACGGCTGCATTGCCGCTGAAGAAATATTCTGCTGCTGTGCTAGGTTGGGATTTGGAAGGTGATGAAATGTGTGTCTCGACGCAGCTTTATCATTGGACAACATGTTTGAGTTAACATTTGGAACAACTTGTGATTGTGATTGAACATGTGCAGACCGTGAATCTCTGTCCAGAGACGCATCCAGTGCAGGAAGTGGATTTGAGGATCTTATAGACGGGTCATCAGTAACAAAAACTTTTAGACCAAGCTCTCCTTTAACGCGTGAAAAAAGGCCTCGCTTCTCCAGAGGGTAGTGCAAAACAACAGCATCAGAATATGGAACAAATGATGTCCCAGTAAGACAAACCTTTCCGAGGAAAGATTTGGAGTTGCCTTTACCATGGTGGTAAATACAGGCTTCAAGACTGAGGTTAGAGAGGTTGTTTGGATCAGAAATGTTGAAGTAGAAGCTCTCATTCCAAACAGGATTGAGATCTTTTTCTTTCGTAGTGGTTTGGTATCTCTGATGATCAAAGTGGAGCTCCACAAATGCACTGGCTGCGCCCTGCCCATCTTTGGGCATAAGGTCATGGGCAGCCACAACCTCCACCCCTAACTTGAGGTTCATCGGACTTTGACGATTGAAGCAATACTGCTGAAAAATATATAACTAGGTGCTTAAAGGAATTGGTAACACCGAACGAAGTACCTGAGAATGAACCAAAAAAGTAACTCAAAGTTTGCAGATAATATATCAAATGCCGAAACTAATAGGAAGATAATCCCAAAAAACCCATATATATAGAACAGTGTAATCAGTAAAAAACCAAGTGTTTGAATGAGCATCACAAAAAATAACGAATGATAATCCCAATTTGCATGGTATAATTACAACTAATCACTTGTTGTCTTCTGGAATCTGATACTATCCATTAACAAATTTACAGTCACCTTTTCCCCGCAGATATTTCGGCAACCAAACAGAACATAAATCTGTTCAAGGGAAAATGGAGTTATACGATCTATCTTGTATGTCCCTTAAAATTGATAATTTAAAAGAAATAAAAAAAAATCAAAAGGGTGATGAGAATCTTACATCTTTGTATTCAACAAAGGGCAGATTCTGGCAAAAAATATTCAGTGCTTTAGCTACTGAGTATGTGATCTGTAACACCAAGACATTCTGAAAACAAAAGAAAGGGAGAAACAAACAACAAAAAGCCTCCACTTTTACAAAATTCCAGAGAGTATCAAACAACCAAACTCCCCAGTTTCTTACCAACAAAACAGAAGGACAAGAACATACAGAATCATCCAAAATCCCTCCTTTTAACTTTCCCCAGAGCAGTAATTTCGTGTTTTGCTCATTGAGGATACTAAAACTTAAATATTTGAAAAGTAAGGTATCCAGAAAGAAATGGTATATATCATGTCCCTCTGTTCAGCTAAAGTTGGACCAAAAATGGTATATACCATGTCCCCTTGTTCAGCTAAACTTTCTCAAGAAACAAACAGGAAAATATTCAAACTTTTAATCTTATTTTTTCTTAAATTTCAGGAAATTATACAAAACCCACCACCCTTCTTGACAAAATTTCACCTCCAGACAACAAATTTCTTAAGTTTCTTCCATGATCATAAACCAATTAACTCAAATAACCATCATTTACCATCCAGAAAGAAATAGTACCATGTCAACTTCTGTCTAAAGTCTAAATACTCAGAGAAAATACAAAACTTTTCATCCGATTTGGACAAAATTGGAGGAAATGAAAAATTACTGGAGACCCAGATACATGAGAGATAAGAACCAATTATTATGGTAATTGGTAAAAAAGATAAAAACTTTATCAAGAACAAATAGTCATATATCCACACACAAAAATTCTCTGATTATAAATTCCAAAAATAATAAAAACCCAGAAGAGATTATCTCAAATATTTACCAAGCTTCAATTCCAAACTCCAAAATTCACAAATTTCCTCAATGATCAAAAACCCCATTAGTTAAAACAACCATAATCTACCATCCAACACAAAAGCACCCAATAAAGTACATAAAAACAACATTAAAAAGAAGCTCTCACCTTGGTTTTTGAGCTTGACAGGTTGAGTTCAGAAGCTCTCAGCTTTTTGGGAGATTGATTGAATTGAAGCCAAGAACATAGACCAGAAGAAACTCTTATACACAAGACACAAAACTGGAGAGAAATGGAAATGAAGGGTGAGTGAGTTTTCTGGGATGGTTCCAAGAGAAAGAGAGCCGTGGAATACGAGTTAATAATGGACTTTGATTGGCTAGAGAGAGAGAGGGGGTGGGGGATCCTACTCTGTTATACGACTCTGAAAGGATGAGTTTCCTGGTTTGTATTTTAGCGGAGGCGCATTTGTGCGAAAGACTGGAAAAACCAATAGACGTTAGACAACAAATCATTACGGGTTGGCTTGGTGATTGAGGACGAACTCAGATTCATTTTTTCACACGGTAAGTCTTGAGTTTAATTCTGACGCTAATGAATTACAGGATGATGGTCGAGAGATATTAAAAAGCATTTATAAGTCTTTCTAATCTCTAAAAAAGTTAAATACAGAAACAAAACCACTGACTAATCTCCTTTTAAAGAATTAATAAAAAATATTAGACAACGAGTAACGTAAGTTACGTAACACACTTGTGCGTTTAAAGGACAATCTGTGTACTCGCTGGGTACAGTTTCCCTTTATTTTTAATTGAATTTTGGTGTTGCGTAACTTACGTTACCAACTCAACTCTTATAAGTTTATAACTCATTTCTTGGTTGTTTATTAATTTTGAAGTTAAAAAAAAACAAAAAATCTCGCTCTTAATGATGCTATCTAGCACGTTGGTTGAGTAGGCAAAAAGGTTTGTTTAGGGGGATGAATTTTTTTTTTACCATTCAAGGGGACACGTTTAATTTAGTCTAAATTATAATGAGAATTTCAACTTGAGCATAGAGGTGCGTTTAAAAATTATGGTGCCAACTCGATGATACCCTCCCTCTATTCTAATTGAATTTTTTTTTTAACAAATGATATTATCTAAATTGGGAAGAGAATAAGCTTATCCTCATAATGGATTAGCATTAATGTGTTTTAAATTTACCTTTGGCGAGAATCAAATTTAAAACATTTCATTTACCAAATACCACTAGATCATAGTATTAAGCGACTCATCTATTCCAATTGATTAAAAAATTTAAATATCACAAAATTATCGCAATTAAGTTTTTCGTCATTTGAGCCATAATTTTAGTCAATTTGGTCATGAACATAACATCAGTCTCGGTCAAGTCTAATTTGCAAGAAATTTACCAAGCAGGAGAGTTGTTGGTTGACGTTGGTTGACTGGTTGACGTTGGTTGACTGGCTGACCACCCTCCCATGTTATTTCCAGTGGAGCTAGTATAGAGTTATTGGTTGTCCTTAATTCCAGCAAAAACTCTATATATATTTGTTTGTATAATGTATTTGACCGCATAAATAGTTAAGATAAATTAAATTATAACCTTATATTCCTAATTTTTTTATTTTCTTCTATCATATTTGTTTTTCTTTTCTCTCTTCTTGTGTGTGACTTTATTGTGCGCTCAATGTATTTGATGAAATACCTTACTTGAAATCCAAGTATCCGGCATCCACCTTCGACAGGAATTAGCAAATAATAGGAATTGTTGGCATATGTTGGTAGGGATTAGCAGGTAAGTGCTCAGCGAAATAGCCCAACAAAACTTTTTTAGTTAATGTTACGACCTCATTATTTGAAAATTCTAGCTCTGCTACTGGTTATTTCACATACTAGCATGATTTTAGTGCATTGAAATTCAAAACCAGACAAGAATTTGTTTATCTCATCTTCTATTATTTTAAAGAGGGTAAAACGTGACTTGGTCCGATGAAGTGTAGGCAAAGAAAACATGTGTTTCTAAGTTGTTAGCAAATATAGATTGTTGACTCTAAATGACTTCAATATGACTCAAAATAATTAGGTGCTCATTGCGCTTAAAAACAGACGTTCGTGTGAGTAGTCTTAGCAATTTTGGACTTATTTTTAGTTACGGCCCTTGGAATTTCATTTTGATTTTACTTTACTCATTGTAACTCAAAAGTCATCACTTTACTCTTTTAAATTCAAAATTTGTTCCACTTTAACTTGTGAACTGTCTCTTCTCTCTAAAACTTATAGGTTGCCTCCTGAAGCATATGTGGGACGCAAGACCCAATCAAACTATGCCATATATGCAATAAATTTGATTATAAACCTCCATTATGTGTTAACCTCCTGAAACATATGTGGGACTCAAGACCCAATCAAACTATGCCACATGTGCAATAAATTTGATTATAAACCTCCATTATGCGTTAACATTCACCAATCAGAAAATATTAAGTTTAAAAGATATCGAAAAAAAAAGAAAAAGAAATTGATTAGCCCCATGCACCCTAATCAAATCCACATAAGAAAATAACATATCCAAGGCAATGTGGAGCTAATTTGGGGTTTAATAGAGACGATTTTCAAGTTTCAAGGGCAAAATGGGATCAAAATCGAGTTTCAAATGGCAAAATGAAGCGAACTTTGAGATTCAGAGAGCTAAGTGACATCTTTTAAATTACAATAAGTAAAATAAAATTAAAATTGAGTTCTAGATGGTGTAATTAAAACTAAACATCTTTTACTTGTTTTGAAAGAATACTTGAATTCAATATCATAAGCGGTTGAATTTAAAAAGGGAAAAATTAGAATCTTTCTAATACACTTTAGATTAGACATTGGTTCTATTTTGAAATTTGATTAGGATGCCTAAACAATAACCATGTCAGCATTTTTATATTTATTTAGATTACATGTAACTATTGTGTTTTTTTAATTTAAAATGTTAATTATTAAATTCCATATATATCCTTTTAGGTTGATATATTTTTGTACGTGGCCTTTTTTTTTAGAAAGCTAGTTTCTTCTCCCGCGTTTGAGCTATATGGTTTCTTCTCCCACATTAGAATTATGTGATCCTCATTTTTGAATTTTGAATGGACTTATCCATTTCAATTAGTTGTTGTTTTCATTATTTTATATTGATAGCATGTGAGATAATTAGACGTATTCTTTATTTTCGGAGGCTTAAGGCTGGTATGTTCAGAGAATATATTTAAACGTACCAAGAAGATATATAAAGTAACGTACCAAATATGTTTTTTTAAATAAATATAAACATACCAAAATAATATATAAATGTACCAAATAGATACAAAAAAGAAATATGAACGTACCAAATACGTACCAAGAAGATATATAAAGTAACATACCAAATATATACCAGGGAGAAATATATGTTTAATCAAGAGGAAATATATGTACCAAATATGTTTTTTTTTTAAATAAATATAAACGTACCCAATACATACAAAAAGGAAAACAAACATACCAAATATGTACCAAGAAGAAATCTACGTTTCATGTGTAAGTTGAAAATCTACATTTCATGTGTAAGTTGAAAGACTTTTTATTAAAATTGAATACTGCAATATTTATTTACAAGATTTTAGGAGTTTTGAGATATTATCTAAGAAAATTACAAGGTATATTAAATATAATGGCAAGTCGCATTCATGGGTATTTTGAAAGACTTTTTATTGGAATTAAATTCTACAATATTTATCTACAAGATTTTAGGAGTTTTGATGTATTATCTAGGAATTAAAAGGCATGTTTATATAATGGCAAGTTGGGTAATTTTAAATTATAAGAAAAAGGCTACTTCTAATCCATGTGGCACCCAAATTGTAGAAAAATATTTAATCAAAACTCCAAAAAGTATAAATGTTTAATCTTAAAATTTTAAAACCCATACAACTGTATCGAAACCCTTTTAAAAATATATAATATCCGTCTATCTTTCAAGAAAATAAATTAAAGGTAGGCAAAAAGATTGACTCAAACCAAAAAGTATCTCCTCACACCAGAAAGGACTCGCGTAATTATCAATCAATGACAAACATTTGGGTTACTGACGCAGGGGACCCATGATAGTGGTCGTATGGCCAAACGCACAAATATATATGACCTAATTAGGTTTCGGGCCATTTTCAAAATAAATTCTGACATTGTATTTTGAATTTGATAAATTTATCCTTATATATTCTTGATTGTCTGGTTCTTTGTTAAATTGGTAACTTAACAAGCATGACTGTAAGAATTGATGTGAAAACAGCATTATAGAGCTTCGGCGATCTCCTCAATCAATACTTCATATTTCAAAACGACAATCACTTACATAATTTGGTTGTAATAGTGTAATTGTGGCTTCTAGATAACTAAGAATCACGGGCTACAACTAAGGGTGAGTTCAAAAAATTGAAAATCGAAAAAAATCGAACCGAACATCACACCGAAGTCGAAAAAAATTGAACCGAAATTGAAAAACTGAACCGAACCAAAATTGGTTGGTTCGATTCGATTTCGGTGATTTGAAAACCGAAACAAACTGAATCAAACAATCCCTTACCCTAAAGAGACTTTTTTGAGTTTTGATTTTGGTTTCCATGCTCACAGATCTATTCATTTTAGGTGATGATGAAATTACAAAAACGATGCAATTTTATGTTAAAAGATTTTTTCAGTGGTTTTAATTTCTCAACATAGTTCATTGTTGATATTGTTTCTAATAAAATATATCATCCGTGTGTGTGAATCTTAATCAATGTTTAAAATATCGGTATTGGTTGAAATATTGATAGGCAAATTTGTGGAAATATCAATGGATATATCATGTATCGATATCAATTACCTTCGATGGAAATGAGGAAAATTTGCTCAAAACATGGAAATTTAAAATTATTTTTTAGGGAATGACATATGAAGTCACAACACACATATGAATCAAGAATTAATTATGATTAGATACTGTTTAAGCAATAAGTATGTGATTGTGAGAAGAAAAATCCTTAATTATAATGACAAGTAATAAAATAAAGCATTTCACTAGAAAGAATAAATTATACATAACTGCATTGAAATTTTCATCATGAACACAGCACAAGTTTTATTGAAGTAAACTAATACCATAAAGAAAGAAATTAAAAAATAAAGAATGCATAGGCTCAGATATTTCCTACAAACTTTTTGCAAATTGTATGCAAACACTGAATATTTCCTGAAAATATCGAGGAAATTAACTGCTTTCCAGAAATATTGTGGATATCCATGGAAATATCGAATATATCCAGGATATTTCAAACACTGATCTTAATTTATTTTATTGTTTTGGTTTACAATGTTTTCTTAGTACTCTTACCAGGTTTTCTTTCTTAATATTTTTCTCATGGAATTAATAAAATAAAAGCTTTAATAGATGCGGTAAATGATGAGCTAGTAAGAAAGTGCTGCTAAGGTGATGAGCTAGTAAGAAGGTGCTACTACGGTGTTTGGAAATCTGCATGTGTTTCTAATCATATTTGGCTTAGATCAAAGGCATGAAGGTGATGTACCTGAACTCGGATGTCCCCTGGATTAACTTAGGGCTGACGATGCATAACCACACTAATTGGCCGTACAACATCTCATATTTCTTATGCTCAGTATTGTTTGCCTGCCTTTGCAGATTTCTCTTCCACAAGCCATTTTGCTCCACTTTAACCACTCAAAAAATTGAACCGAACCGAAACTGAACAGTAAAAAACCGAACCAAAGTTAAACCAAATTGAACCGTAATTTTAGTTTGGTTTCAATTTCGGCCAAAAACCGAACCAAACGCACCCCTAACTACAACTATCACATTATCAATTTAATAATAAATTCTACAGTCTAATATCCTAGTGGATAGAGTATTGAATTTCTACTCAAGCATTTTGGGTCTGAAACTGCCCCTCCTCTAATTTATTGTAATAGTTTCAAACTCTTCCTTCTCCCCCTCCCCCTAATAATAGTAAAATTAAAATAAAAATAAATAATAAATAATAAAAAAAAATACAAGGCATAAATTGATAAGGTTTCAAGACCTCATGGTCATATGTGAGAAAATTTGAAGATGTGATTTATTTAAAAATTACTTAATGATATTCCTCTATACTTATAAGTTAGAGATCTCATGTTTGACTTCTTTGATAAATGAGTTCAATATTATGACGCAGCACGAAGCTAGTAAGGATTACAAGAGTAAATCCTTGATGAATAAAATGAAAAGTCTAAAACATCCACTTTTGAGATATGGCCGTAGGAAATAATCTATTAACACGTGATATTAACTAAAAAAGTTTCATTGGGCCATTTTGTTGAGCACCTATTGCTAATCCCGCCAACATATGCCGACAATGGTTATACATTCATTAAATCCAATGGTTAAGATATAATCTGATCAAATTCAACGGTATAAAAAAAAAAAAAAAAAAAATCCAATGGTCTAAATTTAAATCCAACAGCTAAAGTAATTAAAAAAAATATTTTATGTGTTTCATATTATTTCATAGTGTTCACAAGTTTCATAGTGTATGTTTAGTGATTTTTTAATATTTATCGAAATTTAAATATTTTTGGATTAAAATGTTTATAAAATTAAATTAGGATAGTCTAAATTTTTTTTGTTTTTTTAAAGTTACCTTAAGAAAAAAAAAAATATCCTAAATTCATTATTGAATAATTTCGGCCTAAAAATTTGACCCAAAAAGGTTGGAGAAGAAAAACTATTTCTGGGTTAAGAATTTTAGATTTTAATCCAAGAGTTGAAGATTGTCTTAGTGTAGATATCGTTTGTTAAAATAAAAAATATATATATTTATTTTTTATGAAGAAGAAATTAATTAAAGCTTAAAACCTCTAATACAACCATTTCTCATACAATCAAAATTAAAAGCCTCCATAGCCGAAGTTGGAAGACAAAAATCCCAAAACATGCGGATTGGCAACAATGAGGCCCACATGAGCTAATGCGTCCGTCACGAAATTAGCCTCTCTCTCTCTCTCTCTCTCTCTCTCTCTCTCTCTCTCTCTCTCTCTATATATATATATATATATATATATATATATAGCTATCTAAAATCACTCACCCGTTAAATAAAATATTTGTTGCATAACAAATACAAAATTTTTTATCTTGTATTTGTGTTGGAGCTTGTGGCTCTGATGTTTGAAAGTAACCTCACAGAGTCACACCAAATGCTAGTTCACCTACATAAAAAAGAATTTCGTTTATTTCTTCCCTTTTCTTCTTGGTTATTTTTTTTTTTTTTTTGGCATGTAAGAAAGAACAAAACGCATACCCTCTGAAATCTTTTGCAAGGAAAAAAGCAAGAAATAAAATTTTTATAATTAGACTTTTCAACATCGTGTGCAATATAAGACAAATATGCATAACACCATTCTTAAATCTTTCAGTATAAGTTTGGGCGAAGGATTTTAAAGTTTTGAAGGATTGACGCCTAGCCAATAAGAAATAGATCACAAAATTTCGGAGGGCCATATTAGAAACGCATCATATATGCTTACAAAAACATGAGAGAGGATTGTACAAATTCTTATGGTAAATTACATAAAATTACTTTAACTATGGATCGAACTACAATTTCATACATCATGTTTTAAAAATGACAATATCATACCTCATCTTACGAATTTGTTACAATATCATACCTTCATCTCTTAATTTTTAGTTAAATACTGATGTGTCTTGAGATAAGGTTCACTCCCAATCAAATGGATAAAAATATTAATAAATTAAAGATAAATTTTTTTAAATTTTTTATTTAAAAACATGTGGACCCACTCTTATAATTCTCTCCAATTAAACCAAAAATTCAATCCAAACCCAATTACCTCCCAATTACCTCTACGTGGTACTGCAAGTCTGCAACCCAAAGAACCTCATGGCTGGGCTCTCGATTGCAGCCACCGATCCCTGCTGGTCCCCGCCACAACCTCAAAAACCTTCTGGCAATTTTGCCACCTCATCCCCGTGGCTCATCCAAACCACCTGCCTATCCCCAACCTTCTTGGACTTAAAAATTGCAGAGTCCCTCTCCACCTCAATCTCCATCCTCCCATATTCCTGCTTCTCCCCAACCTTAACCACTCCATCGAGCCTCTGCACAATCAACTGAAGCCCGTAGCAGACGCCGAGCACGAACACGCAGTTGGCTTCAGCCCACTCGGTGATCCCGGTCGGGAAGCTAGGGGAGTCCAGGGTGTGGACCGAGTGGGGCCCGCCGGAGAGGATTACGACGTGGGGGTTGAGGTCGGTGATGGATTTGAAAGGGCTTGTGCCGGAGATGCAGAGGGAGAAGACTGAGAGGGATCGAATTCGGCGGGTGATGATGTGGGTGTATTGAGAGCCAAAGTCGAGAATCAGGACCAGCTCCGATTCCACGGCTTTTGGGTCCATGGATTTGGCGGCGGCGGGTGAGAGGTGCCTAGGGTTTATGCGGAGGTGTGGGGGAGAAAGGGCGATTTGGAACGGATTACGAAAAATGGGAGAAAGTGAGAGAATTATAGGGTGGGTTCCGCATGTTTTTAAATAAAAATATTTAAATAATTCATGTTTAATTTATTAATATTTAATTAATATTTTTATCCATTTAGATGAGAAGTGGGTTTTGTCTCAAACCACGTTAGCATTTAATAAAAAAACTAACAAACAAACTGATGGAAGTATAACATTGTAACAAATTCGTAAGATGATGTATGATATTATCATTTTTAAAACATGAGGTATGAGATTGTAGTTCGACCTATAATTGAGGTAGTTTGATGTAATTTACCCAAATTCTTACTTAAAATGTATCATTTGCAAATCTCTTGTACATATATTTGTACTGATCATGGAATGTATTTCTAATCTCTCATATCTAAAATTTTGTAATGTATTTATTCTTCACTTGACCTAATTCTTAATTTCTTACGATCTGGAAATTACTCATCTGAATAAAGCTCATCTACCACATTGGATGCCCGTGATAAATTGCAATCTACCACGGATATTGTGTCCATTAGTATTTTGGATGTAATAAAAAGTCTATGTTTCTACCACGGACTATGCCCGTTGTCAAATACAAAGTAACCACGGATTGTGCCCGTGGTAGATTGGGATCTTACACCACGTGTTATGGCCATTGTGGATTACAAATTGATCACGACTATTGGCCGTCGTAAAAAAATTCCAAAAAAAAAAAAAAAATTTATTAAATCAATAAACAAATAAATATATATAAAGATATTTATTTACAACATTTTGCATATTTACTTTATAAAAATTCACATATTCAAATATTACACTAAAAGCTAACAACAAAATGAGTAGTTATATTAAGAATACCAAATCATTGAGTTATGCTACAGTTGTGTACCAAAACATGTAGACTTTGTTTCACTCTAAAACAAACTCAAGTCCTAGTTCCAACCTTGGTCCTCCACTGATACTCATCTTCTCTGCAATCTTTTCTTCAAGAAAACACACATCTCTAGCAAGTCAATCACAATTTAAATTTACTGGTGCCCAAACGTAGTAGTTGATATTTGAGTTATAAACCTCATGAATTAGAACAGCCACCTATGAGACAAACAAGGAAAAATATAAAGCTTAGAAATCAAAACACATCACTTAAGGACATCATATACAAAACAATTCAAATTCACAAGGTCAATTAGACAAAAGGCAAGTAATCATGATCTAAGTGAGTACACGATGCCTGTCAAAAAGCACCTAAGAGACCTCATGTATAAGCATCAAGCATATGAAGATCAATGTGCATGTCTTCGTCTATGTGTGTGTGAGAGAGAGCGAGAGATGAGAGATGAGAGTTTATCACAGGGCTTACATTAAAGTAATTCATTTAACGCACTATGTTCTTAGAGGTCAAGACAACAGTTCACCAAACCTTGCAATTAAAATTTTCAGTTCTCGGCACCGATTAAAGGACCGTGAACCTTTAGTGTGTATTGCAGAGCGAACCCTACTTTTCAATTGATTTAGCATAGTTGTAACTGGTAAGCAATCTCTAGCAGCACCTAAAATTATAAGACCAAAGAGTCAAGGAACATTGAAACTTCATTTAGCATTAGATACAATACATACCAACTCTTGTTCAACATCCAACAAAGGAATCATGTGACATCCCACATCACCCAAGGGTGTGATCCTTAAATGTATATTCTCATCCCTACCTAACACGAGGCCTTTTGGGAGTTCACTGGCTTCGCGTTCCGTAGGAACTCTGAAGTTAAACGAGAAGGGGGCTTGAGCAATCCCAATATGGGTGACCCACTGGGAAGTTGCTCGTGAGTTCCCAAAAACAAAACCGTGAGGGAATGGTAAGCCCAAAGCGGACAATATTGTGCTACGGTGATGGAGCGGGCCCGGGAAGTGATCCGTCCTGGGCCGGGATGTGACAATTTGGTATCAGAGCCTAACCCTGGTCGTGGTGTGCCGACGAGGACGTCGAGCCCCTAAGGGGGGTGGATTGTGACATCCCACATCACCTAGGGGTGTGATCTTTAAATGTATATTCTCATCCCTACCTAGCACGAGGCCTTTTGGGAGCTCACTAGCTTCGCGTTCCGTAGGAACTCCGAAGTTAAGCGAGAAGGGAGCTTGAGCAATCCCATGATGGGTAACCTACTGGGAAGTTGCTCGTGAGTTCCCAAAAACAAAACCGTGAGGGCGTGGTCGAGACCCAAAGCGGACAATATCGTGCTATGGTGGTGGAGCGGGCCTGGGAAGTGATCCGCCTCAGACCGGGATGTGACAATTCATCTTTAATTCTCCTTCTCTAGATAACACTTGGGTACTCAACTAGTCATGTACGACATGATAGAAATATCATTTACTACATTTCAAACAAGAAAGATAGCAATACCTTATGACACACCTCTTCCAACCAAAACCTTTCTCTGCAACATGATCCTAGAATTCAATGTGGCAGTATGAAGAACCCTGATCATGGAATTCAATGTGGCAATATAACAAAACATAAAGAAACTTACACCACGTGTAGCAGACTCTCGAGTTTTTTCTTTTTACTCTTATAATTCAAACATAATTATGCAAGAACACAAAACTCCCATTATGCAATTTGTTTAAATCAATGCCCTAGAATTAATTTCATTACAATTCATTAGACAATGATAAATTAATCCCACCCAATTTAGTAACCCAACAATTTTCTTCATCACCTCAACAAGTTACCATAACCAGGGACTTATAACTTTGATTAGTCTTAAGAAAATTTAATCCCACCAAAAATAAGAATAAAATCAAAGACTTAAACTTGACAATAATTTACTCACCAGCCATAATCAGATTTCTCATTCTCTGAATTCAAAAACTCATCCACCAAGATTTTCCGTTAGGGCGCCACCGCTCCAACAGTCCTAAAAACCGCCGCAACTCTGCAATTGTCAGATTATGTCAGAACCTGCCCTTTGGGCTTAACACTTCTCTCTCAGCACCGACCTTTTTTATGTGAATAATTACCAGCCTTGTTTTCAAGCCCAAGTCCCCAGGCTCTTGGAACGACACAACATCTGGCATTTACCATTGAGCTAAGGTTTCCCTTTTTTGTATTGATATAAATATGTAATGTTCTGGCCTCTGTTCTCAACTATGAAATGAAAAAGACTTATCTTTCCTTCTCTTGCTTCAAATTCCTTCCTTTTCTGCCTTTAATTTATTGCATTATTCCATTTATTTAATATTTCTTGCACATAGAATCGATTGGGAATATCAATTGGTATCAGAGTCTGTCGATCCGATGGGCAAAACACTTCATCCGCAAACTCTGACCCCGACGCTGTCGCCGCGACGGTCGATGTCCACCATGAATACCTCCGTAACCAGGTCGACGATGTTTGCGATTCCATCTTGGCCTGGAAAACCAACAAACATCCTTCCAGAAGTCGCTCGACCAAATGAACGAATCTAACTTGGCCTTCCAAAGCACCATGACATCCCAGTTCGCAGCCTTCCAATCTTTGATGCTCGACGAGCTTCGCCTCCTTAAATCGGCCCTCCCTTCTACCCCAACCACTACTGTCCCACCCACAGCCACCCCAATCACCAAAGTCCTACCCACAGCCACCCCCACCTACCCACATTCCTCGACTCCAAACCTATAACCATCGTTCCGCTCACTTTTTGCTCTACCCACAACTTCCTATTCGGCTTTGGGCCTGTCTAATCCCCCACCACCCACTTTAGCCCCACTCCTCACTTACATTCCCTCAACCCGGCCCACCCTATCCCCTACTACCATTATAAGTTAACCCACCCATTTTCAACCGCACCAAGGCTCTTTGTCACTATTCTCATCCCCCACTTACACATTTGTTTCATCCCTCTCCCACTCTTTCCATGTTGCTCAATCCCCCACCCCTACTTCTGTTACCCACACCCATCCAACACCACATACCTACCAATACCCTCCAAACAACTTTAAAGCCATTAAATTGGAACTTCCTCGTTTCAACATGGATGATCCTTACGTTTGGTTGGCCATGGCCGAACACTACCTCGATTATTACGAAGTCCCTCATTAGCAACGGGTCCTTGTGGTAGCATGTAACTTTGGTGTTGATGCTTCCATTTGGATGAGGGGCTTTGAACAACCAGTGGCGGATCCAGGATTTTAGACTCGGAGGGTCTCAATAATAAAGATAAAAAAAATTATAGTGAAAAATGTCCGCTCCACGGAACTATTGATCTCCCATTTTGTTGCGGAGTAGACCCTCAATGATATTCATAGCAAAAAATGTCCTCTCCATTGCTGCTTGCACATCCATGGAGGCTACAAGCCACTCCATTGCACCCAATGGTAGATGCAGGATTTTAAGATTGGGTGGTCTCAATATAAAAGTTCAAAAAAATATTAGATGAAAATATAAATTACAAAAACTAAATTTGTCCATGACGAAGTTTCATACTCGAAAATGTGTCATTATAGATTTATTGCAAACTAGAACGAAAATATCCAGAATATAGTTGAAATTATCTAAAATTGGAATTGAACTACTTAGTTTGTGAAGACGGGGGAGGAGACTGGGGTTGTGCTAGTGGGTGGGGAGGTGACTGGAGAATAGGATTAGCCAATTAGTAGTTAGATATGGAATTGGAAAAGTTCTGACTCTGTTTGAAAGATGAACCATTTTGCTTAATAAAAAATTGCAAAAACTATATATTAAAGAACGTTGTATTGACGCACCGTTTTACTTAGAAGGTTTTTTCAAACCATACATCAAACGCACCGTTTTCCCAAGTCATTTGAATAAAAAGTAGTCTTCTTTCTTCTTTCTGGTTTGCAGAATACCAGAACACTCTACAACTCCGTTCATCTTCTCCTCCACCATATATGCCCAGACTTGGGTGATCCTCGGAGGTCCTCACAGAAATTTATCTCAGCTTGCGGTAATGCTAGGACCACCCAGGCCCCTTAACAGATCCATCCCTCTGCACCTACCCAAATTTTTAGAGGGTCCCGAAGGTTGATCGCAAGTATTTCTTCGAGCTTTCGGAGAGTCCCGGGACCTCCCGGGTCCCTATATGGATCCGTCACTGTGAATAACGATATGGCCATGATAATTGGGGCCTCACTATGGAATTGTTGCTACAACGTTTTAGGGGTGGTGATCGAGCCAATATTGAATCACAACTCACCCACATCCAAGATAATTGGGGCCTCACTATGGAATTGTTGCTACAACGTTTTAGGGGTGGTGATCGAGCCAATATCGAATCACAACTCACCCACATCCAACAAACTGGAACAATGGATGAATATATCTTCGAGTTTACTAAACTTTCGTGCTGGGTAATTGATTGGACCGAGAATCAACTGAAGCATGTCTTTTTGGGAGGTTTAAAAGAGGACATTCGTCATGATGTCCTAGCTTTAGAACCTGACTCCTTACACTAGGCTCAAAAGTTAGCCAAAATTTTTTAGACCAAGAACCAAGCTAAACAATTCTCTCGTCCTCTATTCTCTCACCAATACACCTCTTCCAGCTTCCCTCGACCTCCTAACCCCACCACCACACCAACCCTTCTTGATCCTAAACCCTCGCAGCCCCCTCTTGGTCCATTTAAAAGGTTAACCCCAATGAAGGTTCACGAGAAGATTCGGAAACGGGAATGTTTCCATTGCTCCGAACCTCATGTTCCAGGACATAAATGCAAAGCCCTGATGATTGTGCTACTTGATGTTATTAGTCCAGAGGATGAATCCACGAAGTTTCATGATTGTCAATCAGAGGAAGACCTTCCTCCCGATCCAACTTGTCACATATTGGAGCTCTTTGCCATTCCAGGTTATAGCATGGGTCAACCAATGAGATTGCAAGGGTTCATTAAATCCAAACCAATTATGGTTTTTATTGACTCCGGTGCTGCTTGTAATTTGCTCCACATTGACGTTACACACCACCTGGGTTTACCCATGGAATCAATTGCCCCAATTCACTTCACCACGACATCTAACAAACAGGTTTCTTCTTCCTTGCCAGTTCATAACGTCGATGTGCAACCGTAGGGCTATAATCTTAATGGTTCATTTCTCCTCTTAAACATACCAGGCTATGACTTCATTTTGGGGTCCGAATGGTTAAAGTCACTTGGTTTTATTGGTTGGCACTTCAAGAACACAACAATGTTATTCAATGTCCAGGGTAAAACCCATACTCTTCAAGGCTTAGTAATTACTCAACCTACAATCCTAGCCTTACACTTGTTACAACCTACATCCCCTACTACCCATTCCCTCTTCCCCATTACCTCACCCAACGATACCTCCCTTTCCCCACCCCCTAATACCCACCCAACCATTACTTCCTTGTTGACCAAATACCAACACCTTTTCTGTATTCCATCAGGCCTTCCACTACAACGCCACATCGACCATAAAATACCCTTGTTACCAAACACCACCCCTATCAATGTAAGCCCTTATCGATACCTCACTCTCAAAAAGCTGAAATAGAAAGGCAAGTACAAGACCTTCTCAACTCATGGGTCATACAAAACAGTATCAGCCCATTTTCCTCTCCAGTCATTCTCGTGACAAAAAAAAAAAAAGAGGTGTCTTTGCATTAATTACAGAACTTGAATGTAGCCACCATAAAAGACCGTTTCCGTATTCATGTTGTCGATGAGTTGCTTGACGAACTACATGGTGCAGCCATTTTCTCTAAGCTTGACCTTCGGTCAGGGTACTCTAATGACATCCCAAAAACAACATGGTGATCTGACGACATCCCAAAAACAGCCTTTCGAACACATGACGGCCACTTTGAATTCTTGGTTATGTCATTCAGACTCTCCAATGCATCATCCATGTTTCAAGCTCTGATGAACTCCATTTTTCGACCTACTTACGTAAGTTTGTTCTAGTCTTTTTTGATGATATCTTTGTGTATAGTCCTTCTTTGACTACCCACATCTCCCATTTGGAGACTGTTTTTCAAGTTTTGTCTACTAACAGCATGCGAGTCAAGCTTAGCAAATGCTTTTTCGGGCAAACCAATATTGATTACTTGGGACACTCCATTTTGTGACACGGCGTGGCAATGGACAATTCCAAGATCCGAGCAATCACAGAATGGCCTCAACCAACATCCCTCAAAAGTCTTAGAGGATTCTTAGGTTTTATCGGTTATTATCGAATATTCATTCGTAATTATGGACTGATAGCGAAGCCTTTGACAAACATGCTTTAACAAGGGAACTTCTCGTGGATAATTGAATCACTCGCTGCCTTCGCCAACCTCAAGCAAGCGCTAACCACCATGCCGGTCCTTGCCCTTCCAGATTTCACTAAGCAGTTTGTAGTGGAAATAGACGCTTTTACGATCGATATAGGTGATGTTTTATGCCAAGATGGTCACCCCATTGCTTACCTTAGTAAGGCCTTATCGGGTCGTAATCTCGATCTCTCCACTTATGACAAAGAAATGCTTGCCATCGTATTCGCAGTGCAAAACTAGAGACCATATTTACTTGGCCAACAGTTTCGCATAGTGATTGATCACAAGCCTATTAAGTATGTAAACTTTTGGATTCTCATCATCTTTCTCTACAAGGTTACAAGGATTTATATACATGACTTCAAGTATCAAGATCAAATCACCCTAAATTAAGGGATACAAGTGTGTAGGTAGGACGGCTTATACTTTGTAGGTAGGACGGCTTATAGGACGGCTTAGGACGGCTTATACTTTGTGGGTAGGACGGCTTATAGGACGACTTATACTTTGTAGGTAGGACGGCTTATAGGACGACTTGTACTTTGTAGGTAGGACGGCTTATGACTACTAACAACCTTATCAACATCCCCTCGCAAACTTGACTCCGGGGAGGAGACAAAGTTTGAACACAGAGATCGAAAACGCGCCGTAGACAGCCCCTTCGTAAAGACATCTGCAAGCTGCAATGTGGAAGGCAAAAACTGAACTCGATGAGTACCAGAAGCAACTCGTTCACGAACGAAATGATAGTCAAGGGCAATATGCTTAGTGCGAGCATGAAACACGGGGTTAGCAGCCATGTACGTTGCACTTAAGTTGTCACAATGCATCAAAACAGGAAGACGAACAGGCACCCGTAGTTCATGTAGTAAACTGAGGATCCAAATGGTATCGGCACAAGCAAAGGCAAGAGCCCTATACTCCGCTTCAGCACTAGAGCGAGACACTGTCCGTTGCTTCTTGGCACACCAAGAAATTAAATTATTCCCCAAGTAAACACAAAAACCAGTTGTAGAACGGCGGGTGTCTGGACACCCCGCCCAATCCGCATCCGAATAGGCAGCAAGCTGAAATGGTTGAGCAGAGGGTGTGAACGTAATTCCCATGCCCAAAGTCCCTTTAAGATATCGCAAGATACGTTTAACAGCATCCATATGGTCAGTGGTAGGACGTCCCATAAATTGAGCAACAGTTTGCACCGCAAAGGAGATGTCAGGACGCGTTAACGTGAGATACTGAAGTGAGCCCACAATTTGTCTATAAAGGGATGCATCTGGAAGAGGTGAACCTGAGGTAGCAGATAAAGAAGTCTTGGCAGCAACTGGAGTAGGGCATGGTTTACACTCAAGCATATTACTACGTTTCAAAATATCAAGAGTATATTTGTTTTGTGTCAACCGGAGGCCAGAAGATAGATGGGAGACTTCGACACCCAAGAAATAGTGTAAACGCCCAAGGTCTTTAAGTTCAAACTCCTTACCCAAAACTGCAATAAAGGTTTGAAGTAGAGAAGAAGCATTACCCGTCAACACTATGTCATCAACATAGAGAAGAAAAATCAAAATTGTAGAACCCTGATGAAAAGTGAACATGGAGCTATCCGCCCTACTTTGAACAAAGCCAGAATGGACAAGGAAAGCACTGAGGCGTTGAAACCAAGCACGTGGTGCTTGTTTAAGACCATAGAGTGCCTTGTGCAATTTACACACATAATTAGGGCGAGTGGGATCAACGAAACCTGGCGGCTGCTGCATATAAACCTCCTCCATAAGAGAGCCATGAAGAAAAGCATTCTTCACATCAAGTTGATGAAGAGGCCACCCAAAGTGCACTGCTAAACTCAAAACTGTGCGAATCGTCGTAGGTTTAACCACGGGACTAAAAGTTTCTGAATAATCAACACCGGCTTGTTGGTGAAACCCCTTGGCGACAAGACGCGCCTTATGACGTTCAATCGAGCCATCCGAATTCTGTTTCAACTTAAACACCCATTTACAACCGACGATGTTGGCACGAGGAACCGGAGGAACCAAAGACCACGTACGTTGTTTTAATAAAGCATTGAATTCATCTGACATCGCCTGTCTCCATTCAGGGGACCTAGATGCTTGGCTGTAACATGTAGGTTCAGAATCTTCCCCAACCAAAGCAATGAAGGCGTGAGGAATGGGATGGCGCGATGCAAAGTAAGACCGAGCTTTGGGTTTAAAGATACCCGATTTGGAGCGAGTTTGAGGTCCAATATATGGAACTGGGGCAGTAACAATAGCTTGAGATGGCTCGCTAGCTGACGGGAGTAAGCTACCAGATGCAGGTGGACCCTATCCAGTACCAGAATCTGAAGCAGCTGCTGCAGAGAGAGGAGCAACAGGTGGTTGCAGAGAACTAGTAGATGGCGGTGTAGGCAGAGTTTGCGTCTCAGAGGGCAGCGAGTAAGGTGCATGAATAATTGGCACAAATGCAAAGTCCGATGGTGGCATCGTGGAAGAAGCAGCAAGAGCACCATAAGGATAGGAGTCCTCATTAAAAATAACATGACGAGAGAGATATACTCGGCCAGTCGGAGGGTGAAGACATCGATAACCCTTGTATTGGTCACTGTAGCCAAGAAAAACACAAGCCAAAGATCTAGGTTGTAGTTTATTAGTCATATAATCACCAAGATACGGAAAGCAAGCACAACCAAAAGTTCGGAAAGCCATATAATCTGGAGATCGTCCAAATAGCATTTGGAATGGAGAGGCCCACTTAAGAACATGAGAGGGTAACCGATTCAAAACATAAACAGCGGTGCAAAGTGCCTCAGCCCAAAATTTAGGAGGAAGATTGGCAGCAAGTAACAATGTGCGTCCCATTTCAGAAATATGACGGTGTTTGCGTTCAGCAAGGCCGTTTTGCTGCGGGGTATGCGGACAAGAAAATCTGTGGTGAATCCCTTTTTGCGCACACAAGGTCCGAAACGATAAATTATCATACTCCTTACCCCCATCACTTTGGAAGATTTTAACCATGGTCGAAAATTGATTATAAATAAGAGTGAGAAAAGTATTAAAGTGAGTAAAAACCTCTGACTTATTACGCATGGGATAAATCCATGTATACCGTGTGTAGTCATCGGTAAACAAGACATAATAACGAAAACCGGAGACTGAAAAAATAGGAGACATCCAAACATCAGAATGAATTAATTCAAAAGGAGACTTAGCATAATGTTCAGAAGAATGAAATGACAGACGATGGGATTTAGCCAACGCACAATGATTACAAAAATCTTTATTTGAAACTGAAAAAGACGAGCCTAATACATCACTAGAGGCTAATACACTAAGAACTTGACGAGATGGATGCCCAAGACGACGATGCCAAAGTGAGGACGACGCTAAAACGGAAACAAAAGCACGTTTGGGAGCTGACCAATTCCTAGAGGCAAGACCAAGCTTAATGGGATAGAGGCCATCCTCACATGGGCCCTGAAAAAGAACAACACCGGTTTTTAAATCACGGATGACAAAACCCCAAGGAAAGAACGTTAAACTAACAAGATTATCACGTGTAAACTTAGCAACCGACAATAAATTCTTTTTAATTGCTGGAACATGTAAAACTTGGGATAATCGAAAAATAAACGACCCAGACTCAAATGAAATATTACCAGTGTGCGCAATAGGGAGGGCCTCACCACTACCAACAACCACCTTGTCATGAGAACCATACCCAGTAGCCGAAGTCATTGTTCGAGCATCACTCGTCATATGATGAGTAGCCCCAGTATCGGGATACCATGTTGGATCAGAGGGAGAAGCAAGATGCATACCAGCAAAGGCACGAGAGATATCATCATTTGAACGAGGAGCTTGAGGACACAATGCAGCAATGTGGCCAAATTGGTTGCAGGCCCAACACTGAGGACCACGATTGACAGGAGCAGGTCCAAGAATACCAAGGCGTTGTTGTACAGCACCACGTTGACCATATCGCCCAACACCTCCATGTTGATTCGATCGGCCACCACTAGGGGTACGGGGAAATCGATGGCCACCAGAAGCACCATTGGGGCGAGAAGAAGAGTGACCACCGCGTCCATTAGACGAACCACCAACCGTATGACGGGCAGAATAGAAAGCAGAATGGGATGATGCAGCAACCTGTTTCATGGCGTGCTTGGACTCAAAGACTAGGAGACGGGTACGCAGATCATTAAAGGATGGCAGAGGTGGAAAATTGGTCAGGGCCAAGACAAGCATTTCATATTCAGGCCCCAAGCCGTTAAGCACATACGTAACCAAATCAACATTCTGAACAGGTTGACCAATGGAGGCCAATTGATCTGCCAAATGCTTGGCCAGACCCAAGTATTCTGCAATTGTTTGGTTCCCTTTCTGAAGAGAAAGCAACTGAAACCGATTATGGGTAGAATTGGCAAGGGATTGTTGAGAAAAATTCTGACGAAGATGCTCCCATATCTCACGAGAAGTGGACAGCCCAACAGTCAAAGAAAGAACGGGCTCAGTAAGCGTAGCACGTAGCAGGCTCACAAGTGTCTGATCAGTCTGGTACCACACAAGGTAATCGGGATTAGGAGTCGTAGTGACCACAGGAGGAACCACCGTAGAAGTAACATCAGAATCAACAGAAGCAGTGGGGGAGGCAGCAGGCGCAGGGGTGGTGATAAAGAGAGGAGGACAGGGGTGAGTTCCATCAACAAAACGCCAAAGATTTTGGCCAATCAGAAAAGGCTTAACCTGACTTTCCCAAGGAAGATAGTTGGTTTCAGAAAGCTTAACGGAAACGAGGGTAGAGATATTGGGGATTGAAAAGGTGGAAGATACCATGTAAACTTTTGGATTCTCATCATCTTTCTCTACAAGGTTACAAGGATTTATATACATGACTTCAAGTATCAAGATCAAATCACCCTAAATTAAGGGATACAAGTGTGTAGGTAGGACGGCTTATAGGACGGCTTAGGACGGCTTATACTTTGTGGGTAGGACGGCTTATAGGACGACTTATACTTTGTAGGTAGGACGGCTTATAGGACGGCTTGTACTTTGTAGGTAGGACGGCTTATGACTACTAACAACCTTATCAACAAAGTACTTCCTAGAGCAGCAGATTACGACTCCTCAGCAGCAAAAATGGCTTGTCAAACTTCTTAGGTACAATTATACGGTTGATTACCGGCCGGGTTCTCATAATGGAGCTCCAGATGCCCTTTCTCGCAAACATGAACTACTACCTTTTATGGGTTTATCAACACCTATTTTCGATTGTATTCTGAAACTGCAAAACGCCTACCTTACAGAGCCACAAGTCCAAGCTATTTGGCCTTCATTGCTCCAGGCACCCAACATAAGCATTCATGGTTTCTCTCTTGTGAATGGCATCCTTTATTACAAGCACAGGGTATTTGTTCCTCTTAAGTCACAATGGTGTCCCAAGATATTGGAGGATTTTCACTTTTCACTCCAGCGTGGTCACTTCGGATTCCTTCAAACTTATCACCACTTCTCTCGCAATTTTCTTTGGCCCGACATTAGGAAGGATGTCAAGAATTTTGTCTCCACATGCAACAAATGCCAATGATAAAAAGTGAGAATATTCACCTGCCCCGTTTCTTATAGCCCCTGCCTATTCCCCAGGGTGGCAGAACATCGCACTCGATTTCATTGAAAGTTTGCCTTCCTCAAATGGTTATACAATCATTTTAGTTGACATGGATCGACTAACTAAATATGGCCATTTTATCCCAATCAAGCATCCATATACGGCTTCCTCTATTACGAACATTTTCATCAAGGAAACATTTCACCTCCACGGCATGCCAAAATCAGTCGTCTCGGATCGCGACCCAACCTTCCTCAGTCATTTTTGGCAAGAGTTTTTTAAATTCTAGGGCACCAAACTATGTCGTAGCATCGCCTACCACCCTCAATTCGACGGCCAATCCGAGGTCCTTAATCGCACCTTGGAACATTTACTTCGTTGTTTTCTGTTGATCGACCGCACAAATGGGCTACACTTCTTCCTTGGGTTGCATGGTGGTACAACACCACGTTTCAATCGGTCATTCGAATGTCTCCATTACAAGCATTGTACGATGTCCATCCACCATCAGTTCAATCATACCTGCTAGGCACCATTATCGTGCACTCTGTTGATCAGGCATTACAAGACCACAACAAATTGCTTCGTTTATTGCTAGCAAATTTGCAACTTGCTCAAAATCACATGAAGCAAAGTATGATAAAGGGCGAACATAGCAAGTTTTCAATGTTGGTGACTGGGTATACCTCAAGCTCCAGCCTTATCGCCAACAATCTGTGGCTGCTCGACAATTTAACAAACTCGCACCCAAATATTATGGTCTATTCCAAGTGCAGGAGTGCATTAGCATAATCGCTTATCTCCTGAATCTTCAACCAGACTCCAAAATCCACCTCATATTCCATGTTTCGTTGATGAAGAAAAAGAGAGGTGATGCGATTTCTCCAAACCCCAACCTGCGTCCAATAGATGCTACATGTGTCTTCCATTAGAAACCAGATACCATCTTGGATAGAGGACTGTTCAAAAAGAAAAATTTTGCAGTAATTAAGTGGTTAATCAAGTGGTCGGGACTTCCAGCCGAAGACGCCACATGGGAAGAAGCAAATGACATCATTACTAGATACCCCGACTTTACAACCTGAGGACAAACCTCATTTCAAGGGAGGAGTTGTTCGAACCTGCTTTTTGGGCATCACACTTCTCTCTCAGCACCGGCCCTTTTTATGTGAATAATTACCTACCTTGTTTTCAAGCCCAAGCCCCCAGGCTCTTGGAACGACACAACATCTGGTATTTACCATTGAGCTAGGGTTTCCCCTTTTTGTCTTGATATATGTAATGCTCTGGCCTCTGTTGTCATCTTTGAAAAGAAAAAGACTTCTCTTTCCTTCTCTTGCCTCAAATTCCTCCATTTTCTACCTTTAAATTATTGCATTGTTACATTTATTTAATATTTCTTGCACGTAGAACCGATTGGGCGTACCAGATTCTGCAGAAGCCAAACCCAATCCACCATCAAAACCAACCTCAAAAACCCAAAAATACCAACAAATACCGAAACTTTAAACGAAAAACAAGAAACCCAAACGCCGTCGTACACAGAGGAGCAGCAGCATCGGCAATAGTGTCAAGCTCATCGGCATTCTATTAGAAACCTGCATTAACCAAGCAATTGCGACAATGGAGATAGAGAGGGAACATACGAAGGAAGAAGATGAGCAAAGCTCATGTTGTATTTTTTTAATATATATTCCAAAATAACCATTCCGAGAGCAATGAGGCTATTGCTCCATTTAAAGTATTCCCATAAGAAATGCAAACTCGGCATTCCAATAGCTAACTAACTCACTACAAGATAAACTCCTTTTTTATTTAAAATAAAACCCTCAAAATACAAGAGGTGCAATAAACCATTCCTAACATCACTCCTCCCTTCAAAATAACCTTGTCTACAAGGTTTTTAGAGCTGGAATTCTGGAAATTTGATGTGAAAGTCGTCATAATCCTCCCAAGTAACTACATTCTCCTATTGTCCAACCCATTATATCAACAACTGAACACTAGCTTTGTCCCATTTCTTGTACATTCTTCTAGCAAGCACTACCAATGGATAATCCTGCACATGACCATCTTCTGTAATTACTGGAAGAGCTGCCACCTGCAAATCCCTATTTCCCACATGTTTTTTTTAAACAACACACATGAAAAATTGGGTGTATCTTTGTTCCTTCAGACAACTTTAGTTTGTAGGCGACTAGGCCAATCCTTTCTAGTACCTCATATGGTCCATAATACCTGGGATGTAATTTGTGATAGGAATGTGAGGCTAAAGACTGCAATTGGTAGGGCAGCAACCTTAAATAAACATAGTCTCCAACTTCGAACTCCCTTTCAGTCCTATTTTTATTTGCTTGCACTTTCATCCGGTTATGAGACATAGCTAAGTTGTTCTTGAGCACTGAGAGTAATCGATCCCTTTCCATAAGTTTTTG
Source organism: Pyrus communis (assembly GCF_041283825.1). Lineage (NCBI taxonomy): Eukaryota > Viridiplantae > Streptophyta > Magnoliopsida > Rosales > Rosaceae > Pyrus > Pyrus communis. The sequence goes on from NC_142565.1 coordinate 12,259,574, forward strand.
TTCAACAATGTCTACCTTAGCAGTACCAAACTCATAAGTTGTCACATGCGGAGGTGGGTTGCCATAAACTAACTCAAATGGAGTGAACCTAGATGTAGTGTGGTATGAGGTGGTATAGTTCCACTCTGCCTAAGGTAACCATTTAACCCAACCTTTTGGTTTATTTCCCACAAAGCATCTGAGATAGGTCTCTAAGCACCTATTTACCACTTCAATTTGCTCATCACTCTGAGGATGGTAACCTGAGCTCATACAAAGCTTGAAGCCTTGTAATTTGAAAAATTCCTTCCAGAAAATACTGAAGAACAATGGATCTCTATCACTCAGAATTGTAGAGGGCATGCCATGCAACTTGAATATATGTTCCACAAATAAGTGAACTACACTGACAGCCGTATAAGGATGAGCTAAGGCTAAGAAATAAGCATATTTGGTGAGCCTATCCATAACCACAAATATAACTGATTTCCCATGACAAGTAGTTAACCCAACAATGAAATCCATGCTAATATTAGTCCAAATTTTAGTGGTATAGGCAAGGGTTGAACTAAACCAAGTGGAGATAGGGTTTTATACTTGTTTTGTTAACAGGTATTGCACTGAGCCACAATAGACTTGATGCCCCCTTTCATGCCAGGCCAATAAAACCCCATTTTAAGCCTGTGATACATTTTTAACACCTCTTGGTGACCTACAGCTGAGGTAGAGTGATGTTCCTCCATCAATTTGAATTTCCAGGGTGAGTTAGGACAAAGCACAATCCTAGATTTGTACTTAAGCAGACCATTATCAATGTGGTAATGGACTGATTTTGAACTTGTAGCATCAATAACCTCAGAATCTGCAATGGTCTTCATTTTCTATTTAATCCAATCATCACTCTCATTGTTCCTTCTCAATTCATCAAGCCATCCAAAGTAGGGTTAAGATATGGCATTGCAACTCATAGTCTCATCATTCACCTCCATTAGTCCCTTAGCTTTTTCATCAGACACTTGCACCCTTGATAGTGCATCAGCTACACAATTATCAGAACCCTTCTTGTAGTGAATTTCATAGTTAAATCCCAATAGTTTTGAAACCCATTTCTGTTGAAAAGCTGTGTGAGCCCTTTGGTTAAGAAAGTACTTTAAACTGCAATGATCAATCTTAATCACAAAGTGCCTGCCTTGAAGATAGGACTGGCATTTTTTAACTACATGTACAATCACAATAAGTTCTTTCTCATAAGTAGAGAGGGCTTGGTTCTTAGGACCAAGTGCCTAAGTAGTGAAGGCAATAGGTCTACCCTGCTGTTGCAATACAACACCAATTCCATTACCATAGGCATCGCATTCAAGTTCGAATGGAAGTGCAAAGTTTGGAAGGGCTAAAACTTGTGGAGAAGACATGGTGCTTTTGAGAGAGTGAAAAGCTTGCTCAGCTTCTGGATTCTAGTGAAAACCATTTTTTTGTTTTTAAGTAAGTACAATGGCTGACAAATTTTGCCAAAGTTAGGGACACTACCACAAAATTACCTATAAGTGGCGGTCCAAAAAACGACAAGAAAACATAATTTATGTCAGATATTTGGTAAAAATCCAACATAAACTCGTGCAATGTCGGATAAAAGAACCGACATCATTGCTAGCGTCACGAAAAGGCTTTTGATGTTGGTTAATCCCCTTAATCCGACATTGAAGCTTACGTCGGATATAAGCGACATGAAGTACTGACAGACTGGTGTCGGTTCTAATCGACACCACCTAATAATTGGAGAAATAAAATAGCCACTATAAAGCGACACCACCTAATAATTGGTTTTTTTTTTTCCTCTTTACATAACTCTTCTTTCTTTTTTATCATCTTCTTCACCCTCTCTCAATCCTCACCTTCTTCTCTTCACCGTTTCAAGTAAATCGACGTTGCTTGCGTCCTATTTTGCTTCTCAGTGTCACCTTCCCCTCGCCTCATGCATCTCATATTTCAAAACAAGTATATTTGTTGGTCTCAAGCAGAAAATCATTCAAGCCAACTCATTAAACACACCAAAACCCGATCTTTACCCCCATCCTACCCATCCCTAATCCCTACTTTTTTTTCTTCACCCAACAAAAAATGCCCATAAACCTTTTTTTTTTTTTTTTTTTTTTAATATACGATTTTTTTTTGTATTTTCCAAACACCCTTATAACCCATAAATTAAATTTTCCAAACAGCCATGTAATTGATTACAGGGAGGAAGAAAAAATTTGTCAGATTTCGTGTTTGATGTGAAACCATGAAACCAAGAGACAAGGAGAAAAATAGTTTGGATTGATCGTCACTTGAGTCGTCTCACGAAGATCGGAACTTGAAGGCTCGAGGAGCAACCTCTAAAAGGGAAGCCGTGGAGACGACGTGCTCGTCACTGCACTGTTGAAAGAGAAGGGAGGGAGGCAGACATTTTGATGCAAAATACAGTTGTTGTTGATGCGGTTGTTACTGCTGGAATTGTGGTTGTTGAAACAACGACGTCTGCTGCTGCTGTTGCTGCGGTGGTTGTTGGGAGAAGAATGAGCTGCTTCGCTGAAAGGGCTGTGAGGACTGTTGAATTTGAAATGACGATTGCTGCTACTGCTTTTGTGGCTTCGAAGAAGGAGCAAAGAATGAGCTACTCTGCTGAAGGGGTTGTGTTCTCTTCTTTTTTATTTAGAATTTTGTGCGAGAGTCTACTTGAGTGTTTAATATCATAGTAGTTGATTACAACATAAAAAATTAAATTATAAGGATAACAATTAAGACAAGGTTGAAATGAGATGGTGTTCAAACTCTCGAAATGCAGTCTAGACAACGGGCCCTTCCCTTTCCGACTGGACCGACTCAGGGAAGGGTCAATCTCCTCCGGGGCATGCCGCACAAGCATATTGCACCCTTCTCACAATAGCAAAGTATCAGAAGATTAAAGTCAAGCAAATCTCATCCCAAGACAACCATGCCGACTTCTTCACAAAGTCACCGCCAAAGTCAACCTTCCAAAAGCTTGTTCGAGGAATAGATATATGCAGTCTAGACAACGGGCCCTTCCCTTTCCGACTGGACTGACTCGGGGAAGGGTCAATCTCTTCCGGAGCATGCCACACAAGCATATTGCACCATTCTCACATTAGCAAAGTATCAGAAGATTGAAGTCAAGCAAATCTCATCCCAAGACAACCATGCCGACTTCTTCACAAAGTCATCGCCACAGTCAACCTTCCAAAAGCTTGTTCGAGGAATAGATATATATATATATATATATATATATATATATATATATATATATATATAACTATCTCATTTGCAATACTTGTAGTTCTCAAGGGGAGTTTTGTCGAACTCAAGAGGAGTACCCTAAAGTATACTCACTTGACCTTTTAATGTACTCATTTTCCCTTAGATTAGAAGTATTTTTTCCTTTAGGTTTTTGCTAACCTAACAAGGTTTTAACGAGGCACCCACTTCAGAATGGTCATACCCTCATGTGCTTGTTCTACTACTTACATCCTAAAGATGTTAAGTATTGACATGTTGCATGAACTCATCTTTTTTTCCTTAAACTATGGTTTTATCGTATTGGGTTTTACCTTAGCCAGTTTTTGGTGAGACTTACTCCTACATGCATTACTCATTGGAGACTAGCGTTTGTTACTTGTGCCGACTAGATGAGACGACTTCATCAACTGCTTCTACATTTGCCTAAAGATCTGATGTGCCATCTACTTAAGTATTTATACACTCAAGGGGGAGTGTTGTTAAATTAATTATAGCACATGTGATTATGTGAATTACTAATAGATTGTATTTAGGATACTAGAAGATCCTATCTCTTATAATTGTATTACTTCTATGGCAAAGAATCGTATCTAATTAACTATAAATAAAGGCACAAAACATAAAATATAACACATAATTCCTCATGCCTCTCCATCTTGAGGGGGTTGTATTCAATTGGGAATTTGAGAGATTTAAATGGATTTATAAATTCATGGATTTTTATGGAGTTTAATTGATTTGTAGAGATTCTAAGTAAAATTTTGATTCAATTCCCTCGAAATCTCATGAGGAGATGTGAGATACTTAAAATACACTAAGAAATCTCTCTAATTACTCAACTTTTTCAAATTCTTTAAAATCAAATTCTAATTAAATACACCTGAAATGTTATACACTATCTTAAAATCATGATTAAATACATATTGAATTTCAAAGAATCACTTAAAATCCTGATTGAACACACCTAGATTAATTAAAAGAATTAAAATTCCTTAAAATCTTAATTGAATACCCTTCCCTTAGATCGCTCACCCTCACTCTCTCTTCCTTTAATAAAATACGCCTCAACACTTTTAACCTGTTGTACACTGAGATATACGGTATTAATCAATCAATGAGGGCCCCCAGAATGGTCACAAAAATCATTTTTATGGTGATCGGAAAGCACTGCAACCTTACCACTTGTTTAGAAAATTCCAATGTAAAAAAAATAAAAATCAAATGAACACATTATCCACAAGAAAATAATACCAATGTCTAATTATATATTGATTATCATGTGAGAGCAGTATTTGCAAGTATTAGAATGGTTGTCTTTTTGTCACCATGTGGGGCAAAAAATAATCTAAAAAACTATGAAGGTAACGCGTGGATTTTTTTATTAAAAAAAAAAAACAAAAAACAAAATTACCTTTGAGGTATATTGAGATTCTCACGCAATGGACAATAACGACTCAATCAAGGAAGAGTCAAAGGTGATCAATATGGAATTTATTTCATATTCCTCTCATCACTCCTCATCAATCCCTTATTGATTTTATTCAAAAGGTAACTCTCAAAACTTCCTATTTAAATTAAGAATAATTGTCATGTTAATTGCAAGATAATATTTCACATAATATCTTGTAGTTATTCTCCAATTACTACCACATATGGCCGGCCACTCTCCACCCAAAGGGTTGGTCACCCTCCTATAAATACTCCTCTTATCACACTAAAATACTAGGCTATTTGCTACCCACAAACTCCAAAATACATTCTTTTCAAAATTCTAACTTTGACATCGGAGATTGTTCGGCCAAAGTCCCCCCTCCAATTCATCGAGGGCACGTGAGGTTTTTGGCCTTAATCTTAGGTGTTATTGTTTTGCAGGTACATTTTATCAAAGAAGGGGACGGTAGAAATTTGCATCTCACCCTCAAGTAGTGATAGTGCTCACCAATCTATCTATCATTGTTGGATAAGTTTAAATTTTGAGATTTGTATCTATTCACTACACATATCTACTAATGACAAATAGAATACGAAGTATCATCATCACTTGAAGAAAATTAACAAAAAACATTCCTAAGAATGACTCAGATGACAGCATTAACTATCACAAAAATGGTTCGATTAGCCTTAACACCCATAGGGAGGTTTCTGGATTCGTTAACAAAAAATTAGCCATCTGCATCTTAATAATTAAATGTGTTCAGAAAAGGTGGATCTCTTATTATATATATTAATTTCATGAAAGTGATAATCATGCATGCCACAAAGCTTCATGTTCTAAAGTTGATCATTTTCTAATGTGATTCCTTTAAACTCATACGTACGGGCTTTTGCTAGACATTGCACAGCTTTGAATAATTTTAAGATGGCCTGAAACCTGAAGATTTTTAAAGCTTTGATCTTTGGGTGAGCTTGTAATTAACTTTCAATCTACATAGAGAGAGCAAAATAAATTTCATACGAATCATATAACTATAAGATAAATCTAAATACCATATATGGTGATGACGGATTCAAGAATTTTGCTTACTAGAATCAGGATGAAGCATGCATACCACTTTTTCTTGTTTCCCTTGCTCGTCTCCGTCTCTTTTAGGTATTTTATTAAACACCTATCTTTGTAGCTGCCTTGCTAAAGGAGAACGTGAAAGAACCTGAACAATTTCATATGAGGTAGTAATGTCAAACTGGGGAGAATTGTTCTTGATCGTTGGCCTATTAGTATAATTGCAAGATGTAAATAGTGCCTCTTTAACTTCAGTAGCTAAAAATCAAATGAATCTATATCTCGAGTTCATGACATATAATCATATTCAAAACCCAATAATGTTAAGAAAAGTAATCATACATGTCTGTAAATGACATCATGAGTAAATTTTAAAGCCAAATATGTTATATTATTAGATTGTCCATCAAGATCGTTGATTTTGTCAAAATATATTGCTCGAATGTGAGGTTTTCATTGGCTATCTAATAACATGTACACATGAGTGGATGAAAAGTTATATCTGCATTCCGTCTTCAATTCTATGATCAATTAGTAGCTTGTTTGGTTTTACGAAAAGCCCTTAAAGAAACTTGAGTGGTTTTGACACAAGCCCTTAAGCCAATTATAAATAAGGAAATAGCTAGCCTAACTTCTTATTTCTATCCTAAGTGCATGCAATGTCTCTTGACTTTTCAATGTGAGATCACATTCTACATCTTCAGACTCCCTCTCACGTGTGATGACAGTCAAGCCAAACAAATAAACAACACGTATTATCTAAGTGACGTGCACTTGTAGCCATTAGACTTTACATATGAAGCAACTACATGATTCCAAAAATATATGATCTCAATAAAACTAATTGACAATAAAAAAAATAAAATACTCAACTCTTTCTAGGTACATGAAAAGTCTCACATCAATCCACATAGTCATAGCCCCAGGTGAAATGGCTATCATATGCACGTGCCTTAATTAAAATTAAAGTTAAGGTAAATTACACAAAACTACCTTAATTATGGGGTCGAACCACAATTTCATACCTCATATTTTGAAAATTACAATGTCATACATCATTTTACGAATTTATTGCAATGTTAGAGCTCACTTCCTAGTCCAATTAGATTAAAAAATTTAAGGGTAAATTACATTTTATCCCCTCATGTTTGGGGTCGATTTCAATTTCTTACAACATTTTAAAAACATTTCAATTTCATACATTTACTTATCATTTTATTTCAATTTCATATATCCATTAGAAAATCTGTTAAGTAAACCATTAAGTGCTGACGTGGCTACCAAATTTGTGTGATGTGGCAAAAAAATAATTTTTTATACATTTAAAATATTATAATATTTATCCTATTAAATAAAAAATAAAATAAAAACATACAAACCCAGAACCCCTGTCCCACCTCCCTCTCCTCCACTTTCTTCACCTCCCTTCCCATCCAAAAACCTACCCCATCCCATCCCACCCTTCCCCCACCTCCCCCACAACCCCCCCCCCACCACACCCCTTATCGTGCGCACCCCTCACCTGGTGCTCCAGAACTGGTGATTCCGCCTCCGTCGCGAACGCCCTACATGCCATGGACAGATCCGACTGGCTCAACGCCATTTTCTTTGTAACCAAACAGAAATTAAGCCCAAGGTGAGAAAAAAATAAAATTGAATTCAAAAGTTCAAATTTTTTACATAGTTTTTTTTTTTTTGGGGGGGGGGGGGGGGGGGTTGCGGGGGAGGTAAGGGTCGGGGTGGCGTGGGATGGGGTGGGTTTTTGGATGGGAGGGGAGGTGAAGAGAGTGGAGGAGAGGGAGGTGGGTCGGGGGTTCTGGGTTTGTATGTTTTTTTTTTTTTTTTTTTTTAAATAGGTCAACTATTTTAATATTTTAAATCCATAAATTTTTTTTTTTTTGCCACGTTACACAAATTTGACAGCCACATCATAACTTAACGGTTTGCTTAACAGATTTTCTAACGGATGTATGAAATTGAAATAAAATGATAAGTAAATGTATGAAATTGAAATGTTTTAAAGATGTTGTAAGAAATTGAAGTCAACCCCAAATCTGAAGGGATAAAATGTAATTTATCCAAAATTTAAAATAAAATCATTTAACTATTTTTTAAAAAAAATGTAGAACCCACATCCTACAAACCCATCACCCTTACCCTTCTTCCCCAATCCTCCCGAAGGCATCAACCTCGGCCACTCCTTCGACTCCCCCTCCCTCTGTCGCTCTCCTCCCCTTCCTTCCACCTCCCCATCAAGCCCTTTCTCTTCTAGAAGAAGAACGACTCCAAGAAGCTCTCCCCCAACATTCCCTCTTCTGATACCTCTTCAAAACCCAATTCGGTTCCAGACCCGAAGCCTAATCCGGGTTCTACAACGTCGTCGTCAACAACGAGATGACCCTCCTCTTCGGAGATTTAACCCTCAAAGCCTACGCCAAGACCCAGCCCCAAAAATCCGATATTCCCCAAATCCCAATCTTGAAAAGAGAGCATGTCGTAGCCAAGAAAATCTATTCCACTCCGGCCCATTTTGACGGAAAATTGCAGAGGAAACTAACTCTAAACAAAAAAACAAAAAGACACATAATGATGGGAACCGGATAAATATGATTAGAATCGGCTAGTGCGTTTTCAATCTCAACCCCGATTTTGTTTTGATAATCCAAGACAATTACTTTAACCCATAGAAATTAGTTAAGTAGGTCTGATTAAGATGGGAATAGGAGGTCAATCTAAGGGTGGGCACTTGGAACGAAAACCAAAATCGAAACCGAAAAACGAATCAAATTGGACCGCACCGAACGGTTTGGTTTTGCGGTTTAGAAACCAAACCGCGGCAAAGAAAACGGTTTGGTTTCGGTTTTAGGTTTTCAAAACGGCATCGAAACCAAAAACGCGCTATATATTTTGAATGTTATGTTTTAACTTTTAATTAGTTCAACTACACTATTTGAGTCATCATATCCATATGTCTATCACTCTCTCTCAAAACTCATATTCATCTCTTCCACAGTCGACATCAATTAGATTTTCTAATTTCGTTTGTTTTCTAATTCTATCTCGATTAGATTCTGTTGCATAAGTTTTTATTTTCATGTCATCAAAGCCGCCTTAAAGTGATTTATTTGCGATACTTCTATTCATACTAACAAGCATCACAAAGTATTCACAATTTGATACAAGTCATACTTAATTTGCCACTGGTTTCCTCAATGATGAGGGTTGATCACGAAGGTGCTTCTCTTGCGAGAGCAGCTTATTTGTCGACCTACATATTGTTTAAAGAAAATTTATCAGAGGACAGAGGTTTATAATCAACAAGCTAGAATTAATAATTTCACAGAACTTATACGAGCCTGTTCACTTTTTATACAGTTTTGCTGCATTTTTTTGCAGTTTTGCCGCTGTTTTTTGTTGCAGTTTTGCTGCATTGTTGTTGCCATTTTTGCTCCAGGTTCATTAATTAATATATGAGGAAAATAAAACCATCTTATGCGTAAATAGGTGTATATTTTAAATTGTATATTTTTTTTTTCTAAAAAACCAAACCGAAACTGGTTGAAACCGCACCAAATCAAACCAAACGCTTTGGTTTCATTTCAGTTTTAGTTTCAAAACCGCAACGAAACGCATTGCAAAAAGTTTCAGTTTCGATTGCGGTTTTATTTGAAACCGCACCGGACCCACCCTAGTAAAAACAAACATGTGTAATAATAAAAGCTTTGGATCAACTAATTGGAGTGAAGCTGAAGACAACGGAGGGAGGGGAGTCTTGGTAATGGACCTTGCAAACCTCCTCAATTTCTGACTCCTTGGATCGGAAGAAGTGTTAGAGATGTTGGAGCACGTCTTGGGCTTCCCGGAAGTGAAGGCCTTGTAAACGAAGGGGCCCACATCCTCGCTGTTGCAGATGGCGGAGGAGAGGAGCAGCTGGTCAAGTTTTTCAACTGAGTCGCCGTTTTCCATGGCAGATGGAGCTACTTTCCGTTGAGACTTTGTGGGCTACAAGTGTGGCGAGGATTTAGGAAAAATGAAGAGAGAGAGAGGGGGTCGTTACATGGACATTTGGGGATTTTTTTGTTGTTTGACGGAAATAACACCGGAAACAAGGAAAATATATGTATGAAGGAGGTGAAGGTAGGTGGTGGTGAAGGTAGGAGAGCAACAGAGGGAGGGGGAGTCGAATGAGTGGCTGCGAGGCCGATGTTGCCGGGGAAAAGGGTGAGGCTGATGATGTTCCACAATTTTTATAAAAATATTTATTAAAAAAAAATTAATATTTAATTAAATTTTTAATGCAATTGGGCTAAGAAGTGAGTTTCACCTCAAGCCACGTCAGTATTTAGTAGAAAAATTGACAGAAAAATTGGAGAAAAACTTATGTGGGGCTTGGCGTGCCATTGGATTTTATTGAGTGGCATTACAATCCAATCAAAATTCACCACATGGTAAGTCTAAATATAATCTTTTATTTTTAAATTTAAAGCTCTTATAAAAAAATTTCTTACTAATTAATATATACCATAAGAATAATTTAATGGTTTTTTTTTCCTCTTCTCCTCTCTCTTTTTTCTTCCCAAATTTTCTCTACTGTCTTCTTCCCCACTCTGTCTTTCCTTTCTTCATATGAATATGGGAAAAAAACACAATTAAGTCATCTTCTCCCACTATCATGAAATGAAAAAAAAAAATCCAACAAATATTTCATATTGTACAAAAGCTGTATTTTTACAAGAGTTGTTCGTTCATTTAAAATTTAATTATATATTTTTAACAATATTATAAATAATAATGAACGTTTTGATATTTTAAACACACAAACTTACTACAGTAATTAAGATTGCAAATGTTGGAAACCCAGTGACCAAAACCGGCTGTTGATACAAGGTGAGTTCACATACCTGAGGAAAACTATATTTTTATATATACATTGAGGAAGGTGAAAAGTTAAAAAGGAAAAATAGATTTTGAAAAATATTACACAACAAAGGAAAAAGGAACAAACTTCCATCTCCATTTTCCTTTTTCCCAGCAATAGAAAGGACTTGGGAAGAAAATTTGAATGGCTTAATTTTTTTTTATCATATTCTTATGAAGAAAGGAAAGGAAGACACGAGTAGGAAAAAAAAACATTAGATTAATCTCATAGAAAAAATAATTATGAGAGCTTTAAATATAAAAAAGTAATAAAAGTTTTATATTGTAGAATTGTCATGCGGTGAGTTTTGATTGGATTGTAGTGCCACTCAGCAAAATTCAGTGGCAAGACAAGCCCCACACAAGTTTTTCTCGAAAAACTGATGCGGTTTGACATTGCAATAAATTCGTAAATAAGGTATGACATTGTAACTTTTAAAACATGATGTATGAAATTGTGATTCGACCCATAATTAAGGTATTTTTGTGTGGTTTATCCTTAAAGTTAATAACTCACGACTCATGCAGCTTCAAACCCTAGTTGGATCCCCATATTGGCCACCTCTAAAAACATAACTGAATTGCGAAGTACATGGAAGGCCAAGGCTCCAGAAATCTTAATATGGGAGATCAAAACATGGTCAAAACGCCCAAACAATGTAACCCTTTGATTAAAAATCTTAATCACATTTAATTATTGGCCAATAAGGCACCAAATGCTCCCTTTAACGTGGCAACATGAACTTATTTGACGTAATCAGCCTAACTAATTAAGATAAAAATAAAATCCCAAGAAAATACCGACCCCCATTTTCTCCCACAAAAATCTCTTCTCCCCTGCCTTTCTTTTCCTTCCAAACTCACTTTCCCATGCAGTTATCAAAATCAGAGATTTTTGCATATCTGTCGCACCTTTCTCTTTTATCTGCATTTTCTTTTCTCATTGCACAAGGTTTTTCTCCTATAGAAGATCAACATGGTAAGCATGCTCCTCTCCAGCTAATTTTTTTTTTTTCTTTCTGTGAAGGTAATTATGGAAATGTATGCGTAATTAAGTACTGGTTTGGTACTGAGGTGCTTTTATAAAAAATTGGTATAAAAAAAAGCTGAAAATGTGAAGCAGCAAAAATGAGCTTATTCTCGCAGCAGAAACAGTTTTTTTTTCAAAGCACAACAATACCAAACCAGCCCTAAATCATAAAAGCTATTGGCTAGAGTAGAAGATCTGTGATGATTTGTTTTCTTAATATTATCACATATCAAATCTTTTTCTACCTCCGAATTGTGATGCTATGGAACTGTTTTCATTTTCTTTGGACCCATTAATGTGGGAAATTTCAGGCATAATTCAACATTTTCCAAATCTCTTGATCTATCTTGTTTTCCAATGATCATAATGTTTGGGACGTACACATCTTTCTCGCTAGCTAGATAGCCTGACATGTTATGTTGTTAAACTGTTCTATGATTATCATATAATCTGGCATGTTATGTTGCTAAATTGTTCTAGGACCGCACAGTTCCAAACAAACTGTACTGTGACTTAAAAAAATCTAATCAATTATGCTGTTAGACTATTTTAATTTTCGGTGACATTGATGGGTAGGCAAACGCGGCGTCTGGAATGGCTGTGCATGATGATTGTAAGCTCAAGTTCTTAGAACTAAAAGCGAAGAGAAATTTCCGATTTATTGTGTTCAAGATCGAGGAGAAGATACAACAGGTGATTGTAGAGAAGCTTGGAGGTCCTTACGAAAGCTACGATGATTTCAGTGCCTCCATGCCTGCCGATGAGTGCCGCTATGCCGTCTATGATTTTGATTTTACAACCAATGAGAACTGCCAGAAAAGCAAAATATTCTTCATTGCATGGTTAGTAAGTATGCAAATTGATTTTTTTTTTTCTTAAAAATAAAAAAGACAAAAGTACACAAATTGATTTTACTTAAGTTGCTTGTGTTATGTATGGCTCATTATGTGAATATTTGCGTAACACGACGTAATAGAGATGTTTTCTTATCAGACGAGACATATTGTGTACTATGATTGTTAAGCTAAAAGTTAAAACTGAACTGATGTTAGGAAGAATCTTGGTATAATTAAGGCTCTAATTGATATCATTTCGTAGGAATAACATGTCAGAGATATCTAACAAGAGAACCGTAGTCTTCAAACACCCATTGTTGACAATCAAATTCCTTAAAAGTAAAGAAAAAGTACTAGAATTGATTAATGAAAGCTATAGACCATTTTATCGGCTTCTTGTGGATGTACATATATAGGGCACCTGATACATCAAGGGTGAGAAGTAAGATGCTTTATGCAAGCTCCAAGGACAGATTCAAGAGGGAGTTGGAAGGCATTCAAGTGGAGTTGCAGGCAACAGATCCTAGTGAGATGAGCTTGGATATCATAAAAGGGCGGGCGCTCTAAACATTCCTGTAAAGCATTGGTCCATCACTTCGTCATATGATCTGTCTTTCAATTTTCCTAGTCGTGTGAGTTATTTTAAATTAATTACTTTATTTTCAGATCAGCTGTTTATTCAGATCTAAAACTTAATTTGATTGATACATTCCTCTACTGTATTGGTGTATGTCAGAGTTTGTTATGTTCTCTTACCAAAGGATAATATCACTTAAGATATTTGGTGTAAACTTTTTTTTTTAGCATACGATTTTATCTACACTAAAGAGATTGAGGGAAGTGGGTTAAACCTCACAATGGGTTGACCACCACCTCGATTAATGTCTAGGTGTTTAAAAATTAAGAAATGGGCCCTAGACTTGCTGAGGTGCCCTCCTAGATCATCTAAGCACCTGCCCAAACCCGCCTAGGTTGTGACTTAGACAGAAAATAGATAACTTTCACTTTGCATTTTATTTTTTTCAATAAATTGTAAGAAACTTGTTGCTTACTTAAATGAACACACAACCCATGTTTCATTACGTTCCAATACTTCATAATATTTATGTCATTTTATTTTTAAGTTTAAGGTGAAATTATAAATATTTTAAGTATAAGCAGACACTTATTTAAACGAAATATAATAGATTTACTTAAATTCACTTAGTCCACCTAAGTGCCCGCTTAGGCCCTGCCTAGGCGCTAGGCCCCAACCCATTGCCCAACTAGTGTCTAGCGTCTTTTAGAACCTTACCTTTAGAGAGAATCGAACCTAAGACTTCTCACTTATAAGTAAAGAGGAATATCACTAGATGTACTAAGTGGCAAGGTATTTGGTGTAAACTTATCTTTGGGATTTTTCCGTATTTGAGACTTGAGGAAAATATTGTTAGGGTGTGTTTAAAATTCCCTATCAACTTTAAGGGGAGTGTTGTTTAGCCAAAGTCAAGGATAAAACCTTCTTTGATATAACTGTCACCTAGGAGATTTGAATTCAGAACATTCTCTGTGAAGACTGTCAGTCAACTAAATGATCGTGTAAGGACAAAACTTTAAGTGGATATTAATCAGCAAAGTTACTTGGAATCTTATGTTCAAATCTCTTCATTTAAGTCTAGGACATAAAATTACAAGTCATAGCCTACGGAACACATAGAAAATGCACAACAGGAGACATTGGAAAAGGTTCTATTGCGTTTTATTTCTACTTTTCCAGTATTCATCTTCCCAAACTTCTACTTGCCTAGTTGAATTAGCCTTTCTCTCAAGAAAATTACGAAGAGCCGGAGAATCGTATGGAGGAGGCAGAGTGCATGGCAGTTCATCACTAGGATACTTCACCATGGACTCCACCATGAAGTTCTTCCATGTACCATTTGCAGCACATGCCATTGTTTCTGAGCATACCTCCACTGCACTGGGAGGTATAGTCGGTTTGAATTGCAAGAGCTTTGCATATTCATTTAGCACATGAAACATGTAATCGTACACATAGTCCATCTTTAGATCTTCTTGTATGAATTTGCTAGCTGCCTCCCCAATTTCCTGCACCTGCCATATTTACAAGATACCAAAAATGTTAATTTCATGAACCTACAATTCAAATTCACAGTATGCAACATAACATGCCCTATTGTTTCACAAAAAATACATATAATTTCATCGTATGCTTGAAGTTTTACTAGGACATAGACAGAGGTATATAACCTTGTCTGTGTGATTATTGCCCCATTCCACCGCGAACTTAAGAGAAGTGCACTTGCTGTTGTCCCTAATAGGCCAGTAATGCTGCAATGGCGTCATACCTCTCATAAAGAAATCGTAGTACCGAGGCTTTACATACAGCGTCATAGAATTGCATGCCATGATGTATTTTTCACTTACAGACCATGCCCATCCTTCTACATAAATTTTATACCTGTGCAAACCAAATTAAGCTCTATATATCAGTACAACACAGCAAAAAGGAAGAAAGTTTTAAGTTGTTAATAAGTGGAACTTCAAACACTAGTACAAAAAATACTTTGCGCGACGTAGGTCCTACGTCACGCAAAATCAAGAAAATGTCGCACAAATATTTGCCCGACAAACCTTCGTCGCGCGACAAGCGTCGCGCCAAGGCTGTGAAACCAGGGTTTGCGGGACGAAGAAATATCCTACGTCGCGCAAACCCACTTTGCGCGACGTAGGTACGTACGTCACGCAAACCCACTTTGCGCGACGTATGTACCTACGTCATGCAAAGCAGGTTTGCACGACGTCGTATGGTTCTTCGTCACGCAAACCATTATTTTTTTTTTCATTTTTTTTTTACAAAAATATTTTTATTTAATTTTTAATAAATATTGTAATTAAATTCTAAACAATAATTAATAAACAAAGAAAAAAAGTATTTAATTTTAAAATATATGAAAATGTACGTACAAGATGTCCAAACAAAAGAAAAAACTACAAGTAATCTTCTAAGTTTGATACATCATGCTATTGGGTTTCGGGTGGGCAAAATGGCTGGGAAGTCGAAGGTGGATCAAGATCAGGTGTTGGCATCGGGATTTGAAGACCGGACATCGCTAAGGCCTGTAGAATCATACCCATCTGCGTGCCTTGGGTCCTCATCTGCTCACCCTGGGCCCTTATTAGCTCGTCCCGGGCCCTCATCTCTTCGTCCCGAGCCCTCATTTGCTCGTCCTGGGCCGCAAGCTTACCTTTCAAGGTTGTCACTTCCTCTTTGAGGGCAATGACCTCTCCTGTGGTCAATCTGGAAGAGGAGGTACCTCTCTGAAAGTACTTTCAAGGATCAGGAGCCTGGGGAAAACAAAATAAAGAATTACATGTTCAACTATCAACATTATCATATTAAATTGGGATGACACAACAGCCCATTTCTAATCTTACCTAGTAAACAATAGTTAGCAAATTAGCAAAAAAAATTAATGTTCCACTGAATCAATTAGGCACCAATCCAAATCGCCAGTAATTTGCACATAATGATAAGAATCTAGCAGTATTTCCATTGTTTAAAACCCTAATTCAAGAAATCATGAAAAACGTAAACTTTATATGGTAATTGAAGCTTTACCTGCAAATAGAAAAAAGAAACAGAAGTTTTCAACAGAGATTACCTCAACAACGGAAAGAAACATGTGACTTCTTCAATTTGAACAAAATTCAAGATAAGTGGCCAAAACATTATGATTATTCAGCTAGTAAATAATGGATTGACCACATTTATAACTCAAGAAATGCAATCCACGATCAAAATTGTATTCATTAAATAGTGAACCCTATATCTTTTGCTAATGAATATTCAAAGTATTTGGCGATAAAATAAGGCACAATGGAATAGATTAATCATCAATTAATTTTAATTATCAACTAAAAATAATATTCATTAAAATTGGGGTTTCTGCAATTCTAGATTTTGCTATTGATAAGTGCCAAAAGATGAGTGGCGGGGATATAAACAGAGGTTAATGGTCCCGCTCAGCAGATCAGTTTATAGGTTAGTGTTTGTTAACCTGTTAAGTATGTCTCGTGAGAGCTAAGCAAGGTGATTAGTTGTTGTATAAGTTCCTGAAACATTATATGGCAAACCAATGTCAGTTCTTATGAAAAATACGAACATAGAATCTCAGAACAAACATTGAGAGAACATTGCAAGCAACAAAAAACATGAATAAATCAAATGTCGAAATCCAACTGACCCAAGCTTCTTTCTCACTCAATACCAAGTCATTTTTAGCTTCGTCTATTCGAGTAATCTGCACATGCATCCGGCAACCCACCTACACCATTAGGAAACAACATGTGTAAGAAGCAGATTAACAAATCAAACATATGCAACTATCTAAGGGAGGAAAAAGTTAAACAATGAAAAGTTGTTAGTTGAGGTAAATCATACTCCACAATGAAAATTTGTAAAGATTAAAGTACAAAACAATTGAGGTAAATGATACTCCAGAACGAAAAAATTTTAGAAATAGAAACTTAAAATATAACCCATCATGCTAGACGCTTCTTCTAACACAATTACATTCACCTTTCTAATATCATGGTATTTTTTTCATTTCTGCAATCAATACCGTCCAATCTTTGAATTTTTCATTAAATTGGATGGTAGACTGTAGAGCTTAAAAAATGTTAGGCAGGCTGCTACAAAGATAGTAAAGCCCAACAGTTAGAGAACAATGGACATTTGTTGTACTCAATATGCATATATCCCAGGACCAAGAAAGTTATGAAGAAACAGAAATGAAACTGTACAGCAGGTATCCAGCAGGGAACAAACACTATGAAACTGAGGTACCAATAGTAGTAGCAGCAACAGAGGCACCAATATATTTACCATGCAATCCTTACTCAATCCCCATTTCGTAATAATTTATCCCAAATAAAAACCCTGATTCAATCCCCATTTCAAAATTAAAAACCTAAATCCCATTCACAAATTTTTAAACCCTGAAATCCATCACATGCCTTAGTAATTTATCCCAAATTAAAACCCTAAATTCTAAAATTCATCTCAATTCACAATCAAAATCCTTAATTTCACAATTTCATAATTTGTAATTAGACTTACCTTTAATGAGAGAGACAAGCATGACGAAGGGGTGGTGGCTGCCCGTCGTTTAGAACGAGAGGGAGAGAGATCTGGATTCAAAACAGAGGTCTGAGTTCAAAATATAAAAGATGATACAGAGACGGAGAGAGAGGGCGAGATGATGAGGAAGGGTGAGATGATGAGGAAGGGTGAAAGACCCAGTGATAAGAAAGGGTGAAATGATGAGGAAGGCTATAGGAATTTGGGTATAAGAAAGGCTACGGGAGTCCAGGTATAAGAAAGGGTGAAATGATGAGGAAGGCTATATGAATTTGGGCATAAGAAAGGGCGCATAATTGAACTTGGAAAGTTCAAAAAAACCGCCTTATTTTTACAATTGCACGCCAAAATTGTAACAAATTGCGTGACGTAGGTATTCAAGTTCATGTCACGCAAATTGTTTTTGCGTGACGACTACATTCAGGCGTCGCGCAAGGGTTTTTTTTTTTTTTTTTTAAATTATTTTAAATACTGATAAAATGACTTTATTCCTTTCAAAATCAATTTTTTTTTACATAAAATCCACAATAATATATTTTTCTAACAAAAACTCGACCCGAACTAGAATAATAAATTTAAAGCTACTTAATAAATATATATATCATTCAATTTCTTAAGTGTTATACATACAAAATAAATAAATTTAAATATACTTAATAAATATATATACCATTGAACTTGATGGGATAGGGATTGTACGAAACTAATTTGAACAATCGAACCGTCAAATTTGTTTGTATATGCATCGAGATCGTATACGTAAAAAATTACAAAAAATAAACGTTCAGAGATCAAGTAACGGGACAAAACATTTGGACGGTTAAAAACGAAAAATCATGATTCAACGGTAGTTATAACTCCAATTTTGGTGATTTTTTACAGCTACACTCCTTGATCCTATATGAATACAATGAACTAATTCGATCGTCAATTTCAAATATTTACGCTAGTGGATACCACAAAATCTTATGTTATACTTAATGAAAGTATAAATAAATTCCAAAAGTGTTAGTGAATCTATCGTTTTGATGGGATACAGATTGTAGGAAACTAATTTGAACGATCGAACCGTCAAACTTGTTTGTATATGCGTGGAGATCGTATACGTAAAAAATCACAAAAAACAAACGTTCGGAGATCAAGTAACGGGACAAAACATTTGGACGGTTAAAAACGAAAAATCATGATTCAACGGTAGTTGTAACTCCGATTTTGGTGATTTTTTATAGTTACACTCCTTGATCCTATATGAATACAATGAACTAATTCAATCGTCAATTTAAAATATTTACGCTAGTGTATACCACAAAATCTTATGTTATACTTAATGAAAGTATAAATAAATTCCAAAAGTGTTAGTGAATCTATTGTTTTGATGGAGGAAACTAATTTGAACGATCAAACCGTCAAACTTGTTTGTATATGCGTGGAGATCGTATACGTAAAAAATCACAAAAAACAAACGTTCGGAGATCAAGTAACGGGACAAAACATTTGGACGGTTAAAAACGAAAAATCATGATTCAACGGTAGTTTTAACTCCGATTTTGGTGATTTTTTACAGCTACACTCCTTGATCCTATATGAATACAATGAACTAATTCGATCGTCAATTTAAAATATTTACGCTAGTGGATACCACAAATCTTATGTTATACTTAATGAAAGTATAAATAAATTCCAAAAGTGTTAGTGAATCTATCGTTTTGATGGGATACGGATTGTAGGAAACTAATTTGAACGATCGAACCGTCAAACTTGTTTGTGTATGCGTGGAGATCGTATATGTAAAAAATCACAAAAAACAAACGTTCGGAGATCAAGTAACGGGACAAAACATTTGGACGGTTAAAAACGAAAAATCATGATTCAACGGTAGTTTTAACTCCGATTTTGGTGATTTTTTACAGCTATACTCCTTGATCCTATATGAATACAATGAACTAATTCGATCGTCAATTTAAAATATTTACGCTGGTGGATACCACAAAATCTTATGTTATACTTAATGAAAGTATAAATAAATTCCAAAAGTGTTAGTGAATCTATTGTTTTCATGGGATACGGATTGTTGGAAACTAATTTGAACGATCGAACCGTCAAACTTGTTTGTATATGCGTGGAGATCGTATACGTAAAAAATCACAAAAAACAAATGTTCGGAGATCAAGTAACGGGACAAAATATTTGGACGGTTAAAAACGAAAAAGCATGATTCAACGGTAGTTTTAACTCCGATTTTGGTGATTTTTTACAGCTACACTCCTTGATCCTATATGAATACAATGAACAAATTCGATCGTCAATTTAAAATATTTACGCTAGTGGATACCACAAAATCTTATGTTATACTTAATGAAAGTATAAATAAATTCCAAAAGTGTTAGTGAATCTATTGTTTTGATGGGATACGGATTGTTGAAAACTAATTTGAACGATCGAACCGTCAAACTTGTTTGTATATGCGTGGAGATCGTATACGTAAAAAATCACAAAAAACAAACGTTCGGAGATCAAGTAACGGGGCTAAAAGTCGTCCACTTTGCGCGACGAACGTCACGTCACGCAAAATAGTTTTGCGCGACGAATAAGAGATTCGTCACGCAAAGGTAGTTTGCGTGACACAATTGTGCGTCCCGCAAGATTTTGGCGCGAAACCAAGGATGATTACCGCTTTTTTCCCAACATCGCGTGATGAAGGGTTTATGTACGTCGCGTAAAACTTTGCGCGATGAAGCATAACGTCACGCAAAACTGTTTTGCGCGACGGAGGTGTTTCTTCGTCGCGCAAAACAGTTTTCCGTGACGTTATGTATATATCTGTCGCGCAAAACTGTTTTGCGTGACGTTATACTTCGTCACGCAAAGTTTCGTCACGCGAAGAAATTTTGCGTAACGCTTTGTTGCCTCCGTCGCGCAAACAAACCTTGCGCGACAAAATTTGCTTCGTCGGGCAAGTTTCCGTCACGCAAAACATATTTTGTACTAGTGAAATGAAAAGATATCGAAAACTACCTATGCTTGCATTGGTCTTCCAAGTTGGATTGCTTGTACCCTTGTTTAGATTCTTTCTCCCAATCCTGAAAATTAAAGTAACAAATAGAAACATGCAGTGTTATCTATTATACAAAAGTAAACAGTTTCTGAGATTAATTTGGGTACGAGAAAGTACACAAACTAATACATTAGGAAGTTATGTTTGTGTATATATAGAGAAATTTACCTGTATATATAGGCGTGTATTCCAGTCATTTTTTTCTGAGACATTGCATTTGAGAAGGTCCTTTCTGGTTGGAGCCACATGAGGGTTACCTTTCCAGTAAGCATAGGGGATCCTGTCCTTCCACTTTGTTCTTTTATTGCCTTCTTTTATGCTTGGCAATAAACTTCTCCATGGTTTTATGTTGATCTCAGCCCTGCCAAAATTAAAAGAAGAGTTTGCAAGATTCCATGTGTAACATATGGTTCCTTCAAATAAACAAAGAAACAAAAACAAAGGGCATTTCACATGAAAAACACTATATATTTGTAAGAGTGAGACATAAGCAATTTTACCAGCCCCAAAAGGACCAATCTGGAAACACAATGTCCAAGCTCTCCTCATCTGCACAATATCGAAACACCGGTGGCGGGCCAACATTAGGCCCCTGAAAGTCCTTTGATTGGACGACAGGCCGATCATCGCAGTCAAACATGAGCTCCAAGTCAGGCAATCTACCAGGGTAAACCCTCAGAAGCTGTAAAATGCCCCATAACGTGAACATGTCCCTAGTTTGTATGGATTGTCTGTACTTCTCTATGTAGGCCTTTCCGTCCACGATCACAAGCCTAAAATGCGCAGTCTTTCGGGCCCGCTCTATCATGTCCCTTGTGATTCCCGTCCCTTTCCATGGTCTTAGATCTTCATGGATCCATCGGAAGTGTGACGGGCATGTGAGGTTTGATGGATGGTTAGGATTTGTGGGGTTGTGTGTGGTAGGGTAGGTTCTTGGACAAGTTTGTGTTACATTAATTCCTTTGGTACACTGCAGAGGGAATTCAGTTCTTTTTGGGGTTTCTTTTGTGGGTATGATTGATTCGTTAGAATAAGTACCTGAAAATATAAACTTTCTCTGAGAAAGAGAGAAGGGATGAAAATATTTTATACGTTAGTATAATGCGAAATTTTGATACAAAAGAATCTTTTATGTGAAATGCAAAGGTACCAAAAAATAAAATTAAATATTAGAGAAGTAAAAAGATTAAACACTCCATCTGGAGTTTGAAGTTGGTTCTTTCTAATTGCTCTGAACAACAAGGAAGTAAACTATTATTGTATTTCTATGACCAAACTTTGGAAATCTTAGTTTTTTCCACTCGTGCTAAGTGAGAAGAGAGTAAGACTACAATAGTCGTCTAACGACCAAGCCCTTATGTATAGTAGCGTTATTATTTTCCAGACTACATTTTCTGACCATCTCTGCAATATATGGATCCACTTCAAGTAAGGTGGTTGATAAATACCTTCGATATGTTTTTCTTTAGTTTAGGATTTTTGTTATAAATAGTCTTATTTAAAGTAACAAAATATAGAAGATAATAAACATACCCTGTGACAAACTAGAATTCCTTTATTCAAACTTTATGTATAATCTAGCATTTTGAGTTCATTGAACTTACAGTATCAATCCAGCCAGCAGATAACAACGCAGCAACACACAAAAGCAGCAACAACAGGAAGAAGATTAAAGAAGCTATTGCACTTCTCTTCTGCAATGGCCTCCAACTTGTTCCTATAAAATGCCGATGCAATCCTGTCCCATCCAACAACTCATACAAATGCTTCCGATTGTTCCTCTTCATGTTTATGCTTCAAGCTATCCTCCAAGCCACCTTGAGGAGGCCTCCTGTACTTCTATGCTATATAGTCAAGTCTATGAGAACTTCAATTACAAGTCCTTGGCCTTGCTATCTAGCTTCTTCTCGATCAGATATTTAGGGGGGTGTATTCAATTGGGATTTTGAGGGATTTTAATTGTTTTAATGAATCTAGAGGTATTCAATCAGGATTTTAAGTGATTCTCTGAAATTCAAGGTGTATTCAATTAGAATTTTAAGATAGTTTATTAAAATCCTTAGAAATATGGGTGTATTTAATTAGGATTTTAAAGAAGTTTATAACATTCCAGGTATATTCAATTAGAAATTGATTTTAAAGAATTTGAGAAAGTTGAGGAATTAGAGGGAATTGAAGAGATTTCGTAGTGTATTTTAATCATCCACAAATCTCATCTCTCCCCATAAGATTTCAAGAGAATTGAATCAAAATTTTATATGGAATCTCTACAAATCAATTAAACTCCAGAAAAATCCATGGATTTATAAATCCATTAAAGTCTTTTAAATTCTCAATTGAATACACCCCCTTATTATTTATATTGTCAGACTATCAATTTAGACCGTCCAGTCAAACAAGGGCCCATATAGCAACTCATATAGGTTTTCTGCCACCATAACAACTTATATATTGTTTGGCAAGAAAACTCGTGTGTGTGTGTGTTGTGTGTGTGTGTATATATATATATATATATATATATATATATTAACAATTGACAACATTTGTTTGGCAAGAAAACTATACATATACGTACTTTGCACTTACCATGTATTTTTACATTATCGCGGAATGTGCTGTGTCTTACTTTCATAATTCTCGTTTTATGCCACCATCTCCGCATGAAGGACTCCCTAATTTTTGAAGAAAAGTCTCCAAAGCCTATAAGGTCTTCGGCCTAACAATGGACCAAGTTAGTCAAGGGGTTGCGTGTTTTATCGATCTTCGAAAATGGAACACCCTCCGCCGTTATGGCCTAATTTTCATTATTGACCTAAACCATCTAAGAATTTTTATCCTACATATATATCTAAATTTCAACAGTCCTCATTTAATCCAGTGGATGGATAAGGTACGCTGCTACCGTGACCTACTGGGACAATTTGCGGTAATAAAGTTTATTAAATATATACTTAAATAAACAAAAGGAGTCAGATAATTACAGATGACAAACTACTCAATTAAATCAAACATGTTACAGTAATTAAGTTTATTAATTAAGTAGAAAATTAACTAATTGTATCGTTTACTTCGACAGAAAAGAATAGAAATATTATAATAATAATTGTCTTGTAGTTCAAAAGGGGATATATATGGTTTTTAAATGAAAAAAAAAAATCTCTGAAGAAAAAGTTTAGAAAGTTGTTGACGTAATTGTTATCGATTATATATCATCATAAGTTAACCTTGATCATTTACAAGGATGATGAGTAAAAATTGGAAAAAGGGGTGAAACATAGCGACGGTTAAAGTGGAAATTGTAGGGAAACAACGTTGCATGCATGCATCAAGGCCGAAAGGGTGTGTTTTTAACTCTCCTGTATATATGATGAATTGCTTGCATGCATGCTTTGCTTCCTCTATTATTTATTTATTTATTTATTCAAGTAACAGTTGCTTCCATGCAAATTATCCATCACTGCGCAAGCTCTCCAGCGTGAAATGAAGATTAATTAAGGAAAAACGTGAACCGACTAATTATGTACTTAATTTGGTGCATCATGGTTTGTAGTTTGTACTTTATGATTCCAAAGTACGACTGGAAGAGGTTGCTCTCAGCCTTTCCCAGAGTCACAGACTCACAAAGAAAAAATGGGAGGCAATATCCATGTATGTATACATTGTCGTGGAATGTGCGGTGTCTTGCTTTCAGCCGTTCCCATAGTCACAGACTCACAGGCTCACAGACTCACAAATATCCATGTATGTATACATTGTCGTGGAGTGTGCGGTGTCTTGCTTTCAGCCCTTCCCATACTCACAGACTCACAAATAAAAAAATGGGAGGCAATACCCATTTGTTGTATGGCACTAAAACACCGTTATGGGCAGGACAGTAAAAATTTGACGTGTGAAGGGCTGAAAATAGTAAAGCCGAAGTACATAAAATAAGAGATTAAAGATGTAAAAGGAAGTTTTGTTAAATCCTAGAAAAGAAGATGGAACGATATTGAAAACCACGAACCAAATAACCAATATAAACTAATTTGGTGGGAAGGGAGCAGGCGTGGAGCCATGAAGGAACAAGGATGGTCTCAGACCGACTTTAATAATTTTTTTCCATATAAAAAAACTAGAGCTACCTCTCTAATTTTCAAAGACTTTTCAGGATATTAGAGCCCCCAATCTTTTCCTTATTCCTTCATTAAGTTCGATTTGAGGTTGGTGACTCTTATGCAGTTAACCGACATCACTGTAAGTTTTGAGGGGCTCAGGTAATCATTAGAAGAGGGAGAGACAGGAAGTTGGCGAGAGAGCTGGTTTTTTTTTTGTTTTTTTTAATCTTTAAAGTCTTTTAATACTATTACTTTTGCTTTTGCTTTTTTCTTATTTTTCTATTTCCGTCCTCCTTCCTTCATTCTTCCGGTTAAAGGGATTTTTATTTTGAATCTGAGTCGTGATCATACTGGGCATGGGGGTTGAGTTCAGGAAGAGAATGATAAGAACAACATCATATCAAACTCAAATGATGGTGGTCGGTAGTTAGGACACAATAGATCCTTATTTTTCTTGGATCAAAAGAGCATTTTAGAGTGAGACTTTCCCTCTTGAGCCAAAATTCTAGCTCAGCCACTGGGAGAGAGGGAGGCGGCAATAGCTTAAAACTTGTAACCTTCATGATATATATATATATATATATATGTATTGTACAACGATATATTTTACCTTAAGAGGAGGGAGAGTTCGGCTAAGCCACACAGTGAACAACCTAATTTGGTATCGAATTTGCCCTCTACAAGATTCAAACTCAAAATCTCTTACTTACAAATAAAGAGAAATATTACTAGACAGTAATACTGACGCCTACTCTCTTACAACCTTCATGATATTTTAAATTGCGTTGATGGAATTCTACCGTATGATAACAGACCACCGGATCTTCTACGGCACACACTAAACACGCATGGCCCACCCCTCCTAATTTGAGGCCCCAAACCCTCCTCCACTTCAACGCCCAGAAAAATCCTGTCACCTTCGGCCATATTACGTGTATTGTGGGATTACTCATACCATTTTACCATTTTATATATTGTAAAGTAAACTACTAATATAGTTTTTGAATTATCACTTAAGTAAAAATTAGATCTTAAAATTATTTTTTTAGAAAAATTAGTCACTAAATTATAAAAATCTACCAATTACATGCCTAATATTAGATTTGAAACTATTATATTCAATGTTTTGTCAATTTAAGTAACGTTACTTTCATTTGATACACATTGGAGAGTAGATTGGTAATTTTCCATAAAAATAGTGCATGGAGTTAACTTTGAAGAGTAAATTAGATGTTAGATTTGTAACCTATATGAAATGTTAAGGGCTTATAGACGAGAAAATGACGGTATTACACTATAAAGTCTGTTAAGTGACTTAAATTGACGAAAAATTGAATAAAATAACTTTGAATATAATAGTAGGAACGAAATTAGGGGCTTATTTTACCCAAAAAATAATTCAGGAGCCTAATTTTCCAAGGAACGAAATTAGGGGCTTATTTTACCCAAAAAATAATTCAAGAGCCTAATTTTCCCTGAGATGATAGTTTAGAGACTAAAGCGGCACTTCACCCTATATTTTATGTATGCGTACATATAAATTTTTTAAAAAGAAGAAAAACCATAATATGGAAAGAAAGTAGTTTGAGAGAAAAAAGAGAGTGCAAGGGAGAGAGAATGTGAGTTTTTTCATTTTTATTTTTTTATATTAGAGATGCTATGCTGATATGTAAGTGAAGTTTGGAAGAAAAAAAATTAGTTTGGGTAAAATTGTCTTTTTATAAGTACATCGATATTTTTGCACTAAGGAGATAAGGAGTTCAGTTAAGCCAAACAATAGGCAATCTACTTTGATATCGAATTTGCCATCCACGAGATTTGAACCTAAGACCTCTCACTTCCAAGTGAGAAGAAATACCACCAGATTGTAGTACTGAGTGGCAAATTGTCTTTTTACCTATGCTTGGTTGACAAAGAGAATTTTATTAATAGGTAATTTAGATTTTATTAGTAATATATATATATATATATATATATATATATATATATAAAATATGATTACTTGTTAGAGTAATGCGTCATTAACTCATCCCACAAACGCACCCCACACAAAACTAAGACTTTAGATGGCCCAAATCTCTTTCTCTCTCTCTTGAACGATCCAGATTCTCTAATCCATCGTCTCTGGACACAAAGATCCAGAAAGGATCTGAATTGAGAAAAGAAGAATGGTATAATGGACAAGAAAGAAATGAATATGAAGTGGTACACAAAATTGAAAACAAAAGTAAGAAACTGAGAACTATTTAAATTAATTTCACTTCCAAGTTTGTCTCATGCATCATCCTTCGTTTCTCCCTCCCTTCACCCTTCGCTGGTTCATATTTTTCCTCATATTCCTTTCCTCTATCTTTATCACAGATAATTAAAAAAAATAACATTAAACACAAAATGGTTATCAAAATCTCTAAATTTGTTTTCTAGCTTTTGTAAAATGTACACGCTAGGTGCAGAATGGGGATGCAAGTTAGGCGCACCACCACAACAATTGCCGTGTGGAACTTAAAAGTAAGTCAAGGGATTATAAAGGTACAAGTCCTTATGACTTGTGAATCTAAGAGTAACAAGTACGTAACCTACAAAATCCCTTGCTTCTTTGGGCCCCCCCTAGGCAGTAGGGACTCATATTTCGGTTCCTTAATCACAGCATTGCCGGCCTTGGGCGTGTAGTTTTGACATGTCCAGCAAAAAATACAGACCAGAGCTCTTCGGGCCTTCGACATAACATACACTTCCAGCTCTTAAGTTCTGCTAATTTTCATGCCCGTTCAAATAGCCATTCTAACACTTCCAGAAGTTCTCTAATCAACAAAAAGATCAGTTATGAAAGCTGGAGGATCGAACTCTCAGCCAGTTTGGCACTAAAGAGTTGTTTGCGAGAAAGGCTGCGCAGCTGCTGCAGACAGAAGCATTCACACAATTCACAGTAATAAGCAATAGAACCAAAATATTAACTGCGAGTCTGCTATTTCAAGAAGAGATATGCAGAAAGGTGTAACGAGGGGAGACACAATGACCTCTCTCCTTTGTTGGTCCGAACACAAACCACTCCATCGGTATTATGCCATTGGAGTGCGGAAACTGTCATTTTCTAACAGCTAATGTCCTGACTCCTGAAACCTCCAAACAATCTGTGTCACTTTTCACTTGATTACCATAAATAATTATATACTCACAAAGATCGTGCAAAGATCGTAATATACACACACACTAACCACTATTATTTCTTGATATGCACTGACCTTACTGTATCATGGCAGCGAATGCCTCAAAATGTGGGGATTTCAATGGCCAATTACTAAAGGGAGGTCTTGTTTTTAGAAGTTTTGATGTTAAATTGTATTCCTGTGCCCCTTCCTGCATGAAGCAACAGGGTAAAATTAGCTAATGGAAAAAGAAATGATATCCAGTTAATTAAGAAGCACTTCTTTTTCCCTCTATTGTTTGGCTGTTGCACAATATATAAGCATTAGTAATTATATAACTGTTTGGGCCCAAAATAATATTATTGGGCCAAGCGTAGGTTTATGTTCGGCCCAAAGCTTTTTCAAATGTACTATGGGCTGTCTGGTGGTCCTAAGCCGCTCAGTTAGGATGGTCAAGTCCTATGGCAAAAAGGAGTGATTTGGATAAGAGCGGATGGGTCGAAGTCCTAGTATGATAAGGGGTCCTAATGCAATGAGGATTCTTGGCCGGAAATGAATACAGCCTCAAAAGGGAGTGAGTTCAAAGTCCTAATAGGAATATGATTGGTCGAGATAAGGTTGGATCAGAATAAGAAGTCCTAATCCGAATATGGTTTCAACTCGATCTTAAGGAGGATTTGTTGTTATAAATAGAGAGCAGAATGCATCATTCAAAGCTCTCCAATTCAACACACAAATTGCCCTGCGCAAACCTCTCAAACATCTTGAGATTTTTATTTTCTTTTTCTGCCAACACATCTTCAGTTTGGATAAACAGAACTGTGAAAGCAACCAGTGAACATCTTCAGTTTGGATAAACAGCACTGTTGTCAACCAATTGAGGAGCACCTTTAGTTTGGATAAACAGCACTGCGTCGAGGCCGACTGGTTACCTATTCAAGTCTTGGTCGAGAAGGGTTTCCGAATCCTTATCGGCAGAGGTCATCTTAGGAGCCTTCTCGGGGAAGTAAGGTATTACAAATTACTACATTTGGCACATTGAACGCCGAGTGATTTTATAATTAGATACTCACAAGTGAGTTTCAGAGTTCGACATTCTGACGGCCGAACCACATTTACCATCAAGACGTACATCTCTTTTAAGTACATGTGTCTGTACGATTTGGAGTCAGTTCAACGTGCTTATACTCTTACGAATATAATCACCATGACCGAACCCGGTGCCGACGATTCGTGAACTTCGCAGAACTAACAGCCTTGTCTTCAGGCTTGAGAACCCGAAGGCCGAGACGTGTTCCTTCCTCAGCCGCAGTTGCAAGATCAAGAAGTCAACAACGTGCTCAACGCAACATCAATAAATTTTACTCCTCGGCCGATGAGTTGGCACGCCCCGCATCAACCGAATGACGTAGTTAGTTTATTAGTTACTCAGCCTGCATACCACGTAGGCTTTGTAATTTTTAGTGTCAACAATAACTAATTCATAATTTTGTACTAAAAGATGTTGAGCAGAAGATTACTTCTACAGATATCTAAAATTATGTAGATCATACCATTTTACACAACAAGCAACAACTAATCTTGCAGTTACATGCGAACAATGGTCTCAGTACGTAGTTTGAACTTCTAAGTAATCAAAGCACACAGACCTGTTAAACGACTTGTGCAACTTAGCAGGTTTTGATAGTTTAATGTCATGAATTTATTGATGACTTGTAAAGACTATTCCCAAAACTACATAATCACCTAGATCAACAAAATATTATATAAAGAAGTCTGCAAATCAGTATCTGGAGTATTGACCGTACCTTGATTTCTTGATAAGACGTCTCATTCACTGGGATTTTGATAGGGCATTCATGTCTTAGAAACAAGAAAATCTCCAACAGAAGCTTTCTGTCAAACAATAAGAACGATATGAAAATGGTAATAAATGCCTTCTCTATATATAGGTTGCATCACGCTTATCACCCTACTTGCACAATAATGACTCAGTTGATGGATAACGTGCCCCTTTGGCAGCGGTTCCTTGCTTTCTCCCAGTGGTTCCAAGAATGACTTCATGCAGACCAGATTTATTCCAACATATCAAATACCTGAGAATCAGAACATTAGAGAATCATGTACCAAAAACGTAAAGCATTAAGAAATTAGTAACCAAATAATTACATGATAACTTTGTTGGAACATGTCGGATTAAATTACCTGCATGTTAAAGTGGTCAAAGCAGTCTAAGAATGCTGAAATTCCTTTCATGGTGTTGGAGCTGCCAGTAGCATTAGTGCACACGTTTATGATAACCTTCTCAATTTCAAAATCACAGAGTACAAATTTCACTCACCTGGTTCACTTGGAAAGGACTCGTCAGCTCATTTGATAACGGTAGAACGCGATCATGCAACGCTTGTTTCAATTGATCAACCACAGAAACCATTTTATAGTTTCAGGATTGCCCAACAGTGGCTGAAGAAAGGTATGCAGGTTGCAGAAAGAATGAAAGCAAAGATCCAGGAATAAGAATGTGAATGGTCATCAACTAATTATAACTAGAAGTGCCCAACCATTTAAGTACTTCCAGTAATCATGAAGAAGTCAAGCTGTGAATATCCAGGATCGACTGAATGAAACCGTATCTGGAGTACACAACAGATCAAACGACAAACCTTGAACTCCAACAACATTCCAGCGGGCTATCTTGTCAGAGCAACTAACTGATAATGTTGTATCACCGCGACCAGGATTTCTTTGTACCAAGCCAATTAGTTGTGAAGCATCACCTGAAAATGGAAGCAACATACAGATGCTACATCACTTAAGTTTCGTATCAAGTGCAATGATTCTTTTCTCGAAAGGAAACCACCACAAACCACTACAGAAATACTTTTTACTAAACCCACCGCATTGGGGTAAAAAATGGAAACAAAGTAGAGAATGGTTCAAAATTACACTACCATTAGTCTTTGGTGGAGCCTCTCCTGAGATGGCATTATTAAGCTCGTCCAAAGATGAACCCCGTTCTCTCGGTGCAGTATGTTTTGGAGGAGACGACATTGAACTCGGAGAAGCAACCCCACCTGCAAGAACAATAAACAGTATAACTACAATTGAGGTTCCTCCTGATATAAGTTAACGTCTAATTAGACCAAAAACAAGATGAACAGAAAATTACATGGTAGTTGCGATATGTACAAGTGCAAATTCCAATCCTTCTTCATTGTGTATTTTCTTTCGCCATCACCACCCGGGTCCAATTCAAAAATCAAGTTTTTGGCATCACCGTTTTGAATCTGCGTGCTTTCATCGTCATCACTCTTCTTACTACAAATTTGGGAAAGACATTGAATCTGTGCATAGAAGAACCTACCACCACGAAACCCGCGTACCCGAATAAGCACCATACATTACAAATATGAGATACATATATAGTTAACAAAATATAGTTAAGAACAAGGGTAAATGCAAATTCCCCCCTGAAAAATGGTAACTTTTCAGCTAAGCATCCAAACTAAAACATATTAACACAATGTCCCACTGTATTATTATCATCTTACAAAATAATCTGGATGCATTGCTTGCAACATAAAGCAATTTCTATAAATTAGTAACTAAAAACTAATTAAATATACAAATTAAATCAAATTAAGGAAAAATAAAATTTGAGGAAAAATGAAAATAGAACCTGAGTAAAGATCTTCGAGATATAATCTCGGCGTGGGAATCGTTGACGACGTCGCCGTGGGGACTCCTCAGTGACCGCCCGATGCATTTGGTCCCAGTTCCCAATGCGACGACTTCAAGCTCTGAGCAAATGGAAACCGTTACTTAAAGCACTGTTTGGTTTCCGGGAAAATGCAGGAAAATTAAATTCGCGAAGAGGAAAGAAATGGAGGGGGTCAGGGGAGGACCTTGAGAAGGGGAGGAGAGGAGGAAAGCGGCCAAGACGGTGACTTCGCGGCCCTGAGGCTTACCTTTCTTGGGGAGGGAGTTGTAGAGTGAGAACACTTTGTCTGAGACCTTAGTGCCCCATGCTAGTTCTGAGGAAGAAGGAGAAGGAGACGACGGCGTTTCGGAGCAGGGCGTCGGCGCCATGGTTTGGGAAGCGGCGGGTAGTCGGGCCAGTGACTCATTGAGAGAGAAGAGAAGCTCCGGTCTCGGAGTTCGGGTCGGCCGGACCCCTACGTAATTGTAGTTGGGCCGGTTAAGTTCAAGTAATTGGGCCTAGTCTTTTTTTTACTTCTCCATAAAAGCTTAAAAGTTATATCTTTGCATTTTGCACTCAAACATTAATTTTTTTTTTTTATTAGTTTTAACGAAACACTCCCGGTACTGTTCATTTTTAACGAAAATGATATTTTTACTCTAAAAAGTCACTCATGGTACTATTCAGTTACAACACTCTTTGTCATTTTGATTAAAACTCAAAGTTTTCAAGTCTTTTTCATTAGTTTTTTTTTTTTTTTTAAAGAATAATATTACAAAGTCCGAGGAACTAACTAACAAGATTATAATTAGTGGCACCTTTATTTAGTCAAGTTGGTTCGAACAATATATTTTTTCTTTTATATCTTAATTTGAATTCCTCTTATTTAATATAATTATTTTATATTTATAGTAGTAGGGAATGTAAATTTCTTATCCTAATAGGATTACAATTCTAATAGAATAATATAGGGTCATGCTAGAGAGACTAAATTTAGATACAATTTTGCAAACTAAAGGACATGAAAGTTGATGATTGGTTTATTATTTAAACGTTGATAAACATGCTTATTACTATTGGTGACACATTATTTAGTTTGCAAATTTAATCTCCAAATTTAGTCTCTCTAGAATTACACAATGATTTATAATCTAAGAGATATAGTAGAATCCCACAAGGATCCCAAGATAAGTTAGAATTTACACGATCACATTTCGAATCTAATAGGTCTGCAACACTTCCCCTCGAGTGTGTAAATACTCAAACACAATCTCACATCAGATCTTCGACGAACGAAGTACATCAGTTGATGAAGCCATCGACACAACGGGCGAATGCGAGTCTCAAATTAACGAAAGCATGCACTGGTCACAAAACTCCCAAAACCTTGCTATAGTAAAACCTAAAGTAGATGAAAAACTCTTAGACGAAAGAAAAACTTGAGAAGTATGTATAAGGTTAAAAACAAATGTCATACGGAACGAAAGTAGTCAACCTCATAATGGTATGACTAGCCCAAGACAAGTGTTTCATCAAAACCTCGTTATTTTTTTAACAAACTATATCATGTAGCCAACAAAAATAAACTAACGTTTTAATTTTAACTCTAATTTAATTTATTAGCAAAGGAATGAACTTAACTTCACAATGAGCTAGCAATAATGTAGTTCAAATTCGTCTTTGGCGAGAATTGAAATTAAGACCTCTCACTTACAAATACAGAAGAATACCACTAGACCTTAATACTAAGTGGTAAAAAACTTGCTTTGTGAGGAAAAAGAGTATATTAAAATCAAGTGAATATGTTTTTGGACACTCCTCCTGAGTTTGACAAAACTTCCAAATAAGAAGACTACATTAATATCACATCAACATTGTTCTTTACCCTTATCAATACATCTTGGGAAAGGTATACTAGACCTAATTTGAAGGCATCATCCTTGTTCTTGCACATTCGATCCGCATGTGTAGTCCACAAAGCTGGGTCCGCACATTAGAAAACGCTTTATTACAAACACTATCGTTTGGTGTAGGCCCACTTTGAATATTATTTATTTACCAAAAAAATTAAAATTACTGCATCAGTTGGCACCTCAATCTTCTTGTAATACGGTGGTGCCTCTAGTACTATTGATTCTAAAATTAGCTACACTTATTATTATTATTATTTTTGAAAACACACTTATTATATTTTTTGTACAAACGTGGTAAGAGTAGTATTTGTTTATAAAAAAACAAAACAAAACAAAAATTCTTGCACTTCAAATTTGGTATGGTTTTTCTTGATTGAGTCTCGGTCCGTTATTTTGTCAAATCATTATAGCCTATTGTGTATTAAATTGATGATATATTTATCATTTTGATCCTTATTTAACATAATTTTGCACAGAATGACCAAAATGATTGATGGTGGACAAACTTAGGGACCAATTATATTGATTTCAAATCTCATGAACCAAAGTGAGAAGTTATGCAAATCTTATTACTATTTTGGGTTAAAAAGCCCCAACTAAATTATAGACCTTTTGCGAATATCCAATTATCACTCCTTCTCGATTCAATAAAAGAAAATTTCTTATTATTATTGTTATTGTTAATGCTAAATTATTTAAAGAAAAACTTATGTGGGACTTAGCTTGCCACTAAACTTTGTTGAGTGGCACTCTCATCCACTCAAAATTTGCCATTTGTTAAACATTGAATATAATTTCTGTTTAAAAGTTTCAAAATATTAGAATATAAAAATTAAAAAAGATTATTAAAACTAAAAGATGAAAATGAAAACAAACTCTCACACGGTCCATCCACCCCTTCCCAGTTCATTGGAATCCCTCAACTAAAGATCGGATGCGTAATTGAATTCTTCTTCTCTTTTTATTACTTCGACAACGACTTTACTTGGTCTTTTCCCATTCATTAATGTTTTCATTTCATTATTTAAAAGGTCTTTTATTGTGTGGGTGGCGAATTCGATACCAAATTAAATTGTTTTTTTGTGTAGTTTAGCCGCACTCTCCCCTTCTCTTAGAGTAAAATATATCATTGTACTGCCACTTAGTACTACAGTCTAGTGGTATTCCTCTTCACTAGTAAGTGAGAGGTCTTATGTTCAATTCTCGTCAAAAGCGAATTTGAACCACATTATTACTAGCCTATTGTGAGGCTAAGCTCACCATCTCTCCCTTAGTGTAGATAATAAAAAAAATTTTAAAAAAAAAATATATATATATATATATATATCGTTGAACTAAAAAAAGAAAATCTTTTATTGGTCTAATCATTTTAGGGTTTATGGGTAAAGGCTTTGATTAAATATACATAGAGCAGTGACATCTAAACTCCGAATTGAGGAACTGGGGAAGATGTATTTTTTGGCAAGGGTTGATCATTGGTTTAAATGAAGGGTTTGGAATCCCATCAATCCAACTTCCCCCCTTAGTGTAGATAATAAAAAAAAAAAAAAATATATATATATATATATATATATATATATATATATATCATTGTACTAAAAAAAGAAAATCTTTTATTGGTCTAATCATTTTAGGGTTTATGGGTAAAGGCCTTGATTAAATATACATAGAGCATTGACATCTAAACTCCGAATTGAGGAACTGAGGAAGATGTATTTTTTTGGCAAGGGTTGATCATTGGTTTAAATGAAGGGTTTGGAATCCCATCAATCCATCTTCCCCAAAAAAACGAAGAGCTAGCAGTGCCCAGAAAAAGGGTTTGATGAGTTGGTCATTGATTCCAACCTTTTTTCTGGGTAAGGACCGTGATGAGCTGAGGAAGATGTATTTTTGGGCAGGAATTGATCATTGATTTAATGAATGGGTTGGGTTTGTGGGGACAGGAAGAGGGGGGAGAGGGATGAGGTGAGTTTGAGACTTTCATATATTTTGTTTTTCGATATTTTTATGTAATTTATTTTTGGGTAAATTACACTTTATCACCTCAGGTTTGAGGTCTATTTCAACTCCTTACAACATCTTCAAAACATTTCAATTTGATACCTTAACTATTTTATTTCAAAATAATACATCTGTTACATTTTCCATCCATTGATCCGTTAAGTGTTGACGTGGTTGCCACATTTGTACCACGTGACTGCCAAACGTGTGACACGTGGCATAAAGAATAATTTTTTTTTAAACCTGGAGGAAAAAAAAAAAACAAAGAAAGAAAGAGAAGCAATGATCCCCGCACCGCCCCCGCCCACCCCCCCCCCCCCCCCCCACCCCAAAAAACACCTACAACCAAACCAAGAAAACTCCCCCTCCCCCCGCCCCAAACATACCCAGATCCGAACCCTTCCCCCCCAAAAAAACCGAACCCAGTGCTCCCCGACGCATTGTCGAGTGGGCTCGTCCGACCCTCGCACCCACCCTCGCATCTCCTCTACACACCCCACTCCTTAAATTCACACTCATTAGGAAGACGGGATTTGGATTGCAGGGAAAGGCATATGGGTTTTTTTTGTTTTTCCTTGTTTTTTTCTGGTTCCCCTTCTTTTCTGGGTTGCATATGGGATGGGTTTTTTTAATTTTTTTTTTTTTTTGGTTCCCCTTCTTTTTTGGGTTACAGATGGGAAACATGGGGGTGGGAGGGAAGATGGTGAAGACTGAAGGGGATGGGGCTTCGACGTGGGGGAGGGGGGTGGTTCTGGGTTTCCTAGGTTTTTTTTTTTTGTTTTTTGTTTTTTTTTTTTTTTCCTTCTTCCTTGTTGTTGTTGTAGGTTTAGGGATGTGGGGGGTGGTTGAGAGGAGATGGGATGGGTTTCAATTATTATTTTTTTATTTATTTTTTTTGAGAAAAGTCAGATTTTAAAAAATTAAAATATTTTTTTTTGCCACATGGCACACATTTGGTAGCCACGTCAGCACTTAACGGATTCATGGATGGAAAATGTAACGGATGTATTATTTTGAAATAAAATAGTACTTAAGGTATGAAAGTGAAATGTTTTGAAGATGTTGTAAGGAATTGAAATAGGCCCCAAACCTGAGGTATGAAAATGTAATTTACCCTTTATTTTTTAGATTAAACTTAATAAAGAGAATTTTATATTAATTTGTTTAACACGTGGCAAGTTCTGAGTGAAGTGCCACTCAGCAAAGTCTAGTGACAAGCTAAGCTCCACATAAGTTTTTCTCAATTATTTGAGTCGGGAAGTGTTTGGAAGAAATCGACTTGTTGACTAAAAGCACTATTAGATAAAATGTTTATGGGTCCCAAAAGCACTTGAAATTCTTCCTGCAAAAAGCACGAGTTATATACTTCTTGAAGAAAAAGCTTCAAGTGCTTGTTCAGGATTCACTTAGGCCTTTTGCAACCGAATGCTGGCCAGAGGGCTCGTTTTAGCCCTCTGGCCCTCCAAGATATTAATACTTTAATGAACAGTACAGTGTCATATTTGCCTCCATCTCCAAACCGAGGGACAAAGGGTCATAGGGCTCGTTTTAGCCCTATCACAAAAAACCATCTCCAAATGAGTGCCAAAGGGCCATAGGGCCAAACATAATTAATTATTTAAATTTAATGTTGTTTCATATTGTTTAATATTGTTTCATGTTACTTAATTTAATTTAATGTTGTATAATGGCTTAGGAAGTTATAGGGAAAAAAAATAGAAAATAAAAAAATAAAAAAATTTTGTTAAAAAAAAAAAAAAAACCCTACCATTCCTGTTGGATATAACCGACAAGTATAAGTACAATGTTGTCACTTATATCCAACAAGAATAATGAAAATCCAGCTCGGCCCGAGGCTGGTTGGCCCTTTGGCCTGTTTTTGTCCAATGGGGCTTACGAGCCATTTGGCCTAGCCCTCAGTTGGAAATGGTTTTCGGTCTATTTTCGGCCCTCTAGCCCTCTGGCCCTCCTGACCATTCGGTTGGAGATGGTCTTACATTTTTACTAAGAATTAGTTCAAAAATATTTTCACCAAAAACTTTTTTTTTTGTCTTTTTAAAAGTAATTTCAAACCAACAATAATTATTGGAAAGTGGAAAAAGGCTGGATTAGGAGATTGGTTGGTAAATGCTGGTAAAGGCTGATTAATTATTTTAATTAAACAAAAATAAAAAGGTGAATTATTGATGTGTAAAGCCTTCATTATCGTAGCTTGAAATAAAGGTAATGTTATTAAAGTCCTCCATCATACTATTGTTGATTTTGCCATTAATATAATATAAAAATTGAGAATAGGACACTAGCGGAGATATTAGCAAAAGATACCACACAAATAAAGCAATCAGAAGTTCTTAATGTAGAATGAGGATCTTTTCCTGATCATTTTTTTGAAGAACTCGGGAATCTTTATATTATATCCGTTCATTGTATATCGTATGGTTAGTTTTGATCAGGTACTATTTGTGTTTAATTTTAAGTAAAAAAAATTTAAAATGATTTCTGACTGCATAATTTACAGTGAACAGACACGATGTGGGGATCTCTAGGATCCTCACAAAGAGAATCTGAAGAGGATCCTCCCTCCTTAATATATTCGACGAACTCTAGACTTGTATTCCACACGGCACGTCTTAAGTTCAATTCCTAACGCTAGTGAATCGCACGATAGTGGCCAATGAGAGACTGAAATGCCTTAGTGAGTTTTCTCGGTCATAAAATAGTGAACTGTCATTGCTAATTCATCAGTTGGTTATTTTTTTATTTTTTTTTTTAAATTCTTAATATATTCTGGAAAATTTTGTTTAGCCCACAAAATTTATCAAACTAAATAAAAAAAAATGAAAATAAAGGCAAATTGGCTGTTTAATTGTGTTGCCAGACTGCCGGTTGAACAGCGGAACACTCCACACAACTACATTACTGCTTACGGCATGAAGGCGAAGGTAGCGGGCCTAACCCCCACATGGTGTCCAGCCACGCCAAAACATTAACATTCTTCATCCAAGAAATTGCACAATTGCTTGTTTTTATACGACCCCTCCCTCCAGGGCGCGTGGTAATGACGAATGTACTAATTTTTCTTTTTCTTTTATTAAAAAAAAGTATAGCTGCAGATGGATTATTTTGACGAATAAGATCTTTCAAACTTTGTTTTTTTTGTTTGAAAAAAAAACATCAATTGGTGGTTTTATCACAGTAATATATTTTTTTTAGATGAAGAATACTCACATAGGCATTTCAGTCTCTTCTAACAATCATCGTGCGATTCACTAGTATTAAGAATCGAATTCAAAACATACCGTGAGAATACGAGTCTAGAATTCATTCACAACCACCGAATGATCCTATAGTAATTTATGTATTTGATTACTCTCTTTATGTCTGACCCAACAAAATTGTTTACTCTGAACCTTAGTCCATATAGTGTAGTTTTCAAAAAGGTGTAGAGAGATAAATCAGTTGGTTAACAATTCGATCTTATTTGATGTACAGTTAAAATAGTATTATCTAGCATGAATCTTTGATTATAGTAAATCTAACTTGGGTCAGTGATCTTATTCAACAAGTCTCATGGTTTGAGGAATCTCAGAATATAATCAATGATCTACTTGTCGAGGATGTTAATCTTATGAAATATTAGATGCGGAGCGCTCTTTTTCTTCTTAAATCGGGTTGAAATTCTCGATAAAGTTTTTATCGAGACTCATTGTTGTCCACCCTATTCTCTGACATGTATGTGTATTCGATTCTATGATTTAATGTGAATATCGTATTTTTCTGAATAAAAAAATAAAATAAAAACATAGGTCAACTAATACAATACTGATAAGTATTTGGTCTAGCGTTTTTTTTTTTCCTAAGCTGATTGGGGGTGTAAGTTCGATTTTTCTCGTATTGCCTATAAAAAGAGAGCTCGCTCCAAATTCTTAGCCATCGCTTATAGTGGTTTGAACTTTGAATGATTTTGGCTTCATGTGTTGGTCTCCTTAAACATACACAACTTATTCACAAGGAGATGTATGATCCAAGACAATTACCCATTTTTAAGTCGATGGTTATTGGTTAAACTAAAGATCAAGGTTTTAAAATACGCTAGGTGCCACTTAGTACTATGGTCTAGTAGTATTTCTCTTCACTTGTAAGTGAAAGGTTTTAGGTTCGATTTTCGCCAAATGCGAATTTGAACCACATTATTTGCTAGCCCATTATGAGGCTAAGCCCACTTCCTTCCCCTAGTGTAGACAATATCATTTGTTCAAAAACAAAAACCACCAACAAAAAAAAAAAAAAAAAAAAAAAAAAAAAAAAAAAAAAAAAAACGCTAAGCGCTAGTCGAGCGGTGAACTGGAGCCTAGAGCCTAGATGGTTAGGCAGGGCTAGACTTATGGTTTAAGGTTTAGGGTTTAGGTTAACGTTATCGATTTTTTGTCTAAGTGAGAGTTTCGACCTAAGCAAGTACTTATGCAGGTTTAGACGGGCGCCTAGGCAGGCTGGGCGGACACTTAAGCAGGTCTAAACACACTTTCTTAATTTTTCAAATGACTAGAGACTAATCGGGATAGTGATCAACCTCCTAACACCTAGGCGGCACTAAACGGAGATTGTTAGAACACTGCTCAAGATGCATCACTCTAGTAAGGGTCGGAAAATCCTTTCAAAACTAATCATGGGTGAGTTTTGATGAACCATTGTAGTTACTAATCAGGCTCAATACATGGCTAAACGAATTTTAGGCACTATTCTAAAAATTCCCGATTAGTGCCGCCTAGGCTGGCCACTGCCCCGATTAATGTCTAAGCGTTTGAAAATTAAGAAATGACACCTAGACCTGCTGAGGCTCTCACCTAGACTGCCTAGGCACCCGCCTAGCTGGCCCAGACTTGCCCAAACCCGCTTAGGCACCTGCCTAGGTTGCGACTCACTTAGACAGAAAATAAATAACTTCATTTTGCATTTTATTTTTTTCAATAAATTGTAAGAGACTTGTTCAATACTTAAATGAACATACATTATATACTTATTCCCCATGTTTTCATTATGTACTAATACTTCATAATATATACATGTCATTCTATTTTGTAGTTGATAATGAAATTATATATATTTTTAAGTATAAACTGACACTTATTTACACGAAATATAATGAATCTACTTAAATCCGTCTAGACCCTGCTCGACCGCCTATACGCTAGGCCCTAACTCACCGCCCGACTATCGCCTAACGTATTTTAAAACTTTCATTTTAGGAAATTTGGATGAGTACGAAATTATGGAAATTGAGTCGGACTAGAAAGTCCCACCATTCCATCAAATCAATTAAGGCCTGGTTTGGTACTGAGGTGATTCTGAAAAAAAACTGGTATAAAAAAAAGCTGGGAGCTGTTTTTGTGTTTGGTAAACATTCAGCTTCAGCTTTTTTTTCACAGTTTTGGGTGAGAAAAAAAAGTCAAAAACAAGAAACTGCAAAACCCAGCTTTGAAAAACCGGCTTTTTTTCACATCTGTTTTACAGAAAAGTTTACCGAACACTATAATACTGTTTTTTTTTTTTTTTCAAAAGCACTTTTACAAAAAGAGTTTACCAAACACTCTGCTGCTTTATTTCACAACTACTTATTCTCATAGCACAGCAGAAGTAGTTTTTTTTTCTTCAAAACACAGCAATACCAAACCAACTCTAAAAGGATTCAAACCCATGAATATAATAGGTTCAAATAATCGGAAAAGGGCAGAGAAAAGTAAAGAGAAAAAGGAAAAAGAAACAGAATAATGGTGATTCCCGCGCTATCTACGCGCGTGGGGATGACCCACCACACCATTCCTCCCACTGAAAAGCCGCACTTCGTCATAAAAATCTTTCAACGGACAACCCGACCCGAAACGGTGTCGCTTCCGTTCCCACGCCTTTGCCGACATAATCATATCTCAACCGCGCCTACGTGGCATCTCCATATCAGTTCATGAACATGTCGTCACGAACTATTGCATTTACACCAAACGCACACTCACCGTCGGATCCAAGTGTCTATAAAACCAACGGCTGATAACGCTCACGTCAGCTGAGCTCTCTCGCTCGTATATATACCGAAGGACGTGATGGGATTGCGATTGTGAGCTCTCGAGTTGTTATCCGTGAAAGATTTTTATTGAAGAAATAATGGGAGCAACGATGGAAGAGCAGCTGAAGAAGGCAGAGGCCGAGCCGTCTCTGCCGGTGGTGCCGCCCCCGGCTTCGGGCCCTGTCGACGTTGCCGTTGAGAAGAAGGCGGATGTGGTTCCGCCGAGTGATGTGGATGTCAAGGGTGGCGATGATACCAAAGCTCTCACCGTAGTTGACAGTAAGTTAAGTCTCTGTGTTTCTCTCTATTTGTCGCAGTGGACAGTAAAAAGTTTAAAACCTGTCGTTTGTGGTGAAATGTTTTTTTTTTTACTTTTTTAACAGAGGTTCCAGAAACTGTGGAGAAAAAGGCTTCAGGAGGATCAATTGACAGAGGTGAGTTACTGATTTTAATTTGGTTTTGTGAAATTATATTCCGTTTGGTTGTTTGTGGTGGTGTTGAAGTAATATTTATTAATAGTTTTACCCGATCTATCATGTCGTCAATTTATATTATAACAGTTAAATTAGTAACCTCAATTTATATTATAACACTTGAATTAGTAACCTCGACTGTCACAGCTAAAAGGTCGCATGTCAATTTTTTTTCGAATTACAGATATAGCACTTGCACAACTGGAGAAGGAAAAGAGTATGTCTTTTGTCAGGGCATGGGAAGAAAGTGAAAAGGCTAAGGCAGAGAACAAGTAAGCCTTGATTTCTCACTCAACCTAATTGCCTTTCAATTATTGTACCAAAAATATATGTGCCATGATTTTGGATTCCTAGAAGTCTAGTGGGGTGATTAGATTTACAATATGGTTTGAATTGTAGTAATTTAATTTGAGAAAAAAAATCTATGGTTAACAGGAATTAAATTATTGGTGTTAGGGTAGGGTACGGTGTTTGTCCTTTGTACCAGAGTGCGAAACTTCGAATCCCTATGCCTCTAAATTTGAGTAGTTTAGAATAGAGTATTGTCTTGTAAAAAAAAAAATGAATTGAAGTTGATATTTTACATATTTCAAGACATTGAGACTATTTCTTTGAAAGAAGAGCTGCATTTTGTGATAAGCTTGATGGTATTGTTGTTTTGTGGGTGATACTCTTCTTCCAATGACTTATAAAACTGTGAAACACAGGGCCCAAAAGAAACTTTCTGATGTTACTGCATGGGAAAGCAGCAGGAAAGCAGCTGTGGAAGCCAAACTCAGAAGCATTGAGGTAAAACTTCTTTTGTTTTTTGCCTTGTTCTAGATATACCCATGGAATGTTGGATGTTACGGTCCATCCAACGCCCCAGTTTTAATTTAATTTCTTGATTAGAATGCTGGAACATGGGCTGGTTGACTATTGTAATTAATGGGAAATTATTTCCATGCACCTTTTTTCACCTTCTGCAAACCGTGTTATTTTTACCCCTTTATTCTTCTTTGATTTATATAATCCAAAGGCCATAAATTAGAGTGGGTGCATGGTGTGCAAGGGGAGAGAATCGGGTGTGTGTAAATAATTCGCTGAAGATAAACTTTCTTAACCTGTAAAATGTAATGCAATTAGAAATTAGTTCTGTTTCACTACCTAGTTAGCAAGCAAGAGGCACATTCTCTTTATCCATACACAAAGTTTTCTAGTGGATCTTCTGTTTTGATTTCATGGAGAAGTGCCAGCAATTATGGAACTTTCCATACTTTGAACTTAAAATTAAACAGTATGAAGTTAACCGATTTAAGGAGCATTGTTCCTAGTTTGTGTTCAACACTAACAGCTCCTATGGTTAACAGGAACAATTGGAGAAGAAAAAGGCACAATATGCAGAGAAAATGCAAAACAAAGTTGCCTTACTTCACAAACAAGCAGATGAAAAGAGGGCAATGGTTCTAGCCCAGAAAGGCGAAGAACTTCTTAAGGCTGATGAGACCGCGGCTAAGTACCGTGCAACTGGAAGCATT
This sequence comes from Pyrus communis, assembly GCF_041283825.1. Classification (NCBI taxonomy): domain Eukaryota; kingdom Viridiplantae; phylum Streptophyta; class Magnoliopsida; order Rosales; family Rosaceae; genus Pyrus; species Pyrus communis. The sequence continues at coordinate 12,303,227 of NC_142565.1, forward strand.
CCAAAGAAGTTCCTCGGTTGTTTTTGAAGTAGTGCTTTCAATCCTGGTTTGAAAACAATCTGTGTAACTTCTGGTTTTTTCATATGTATATCTTTCTTGTTTGCGCTTTTTGTACTTTGGGGTTCGGGTCGGTTTGGTCATTGTGTTCTTTAATTTGTGTGAAAACTGACTACAGAATCAGCAACTGTTCATTGTCATCCATGTGTTTATAGGAAGTCTATTTGACTTGTGAATTCCAAGTTTGTTATTTGTTTCTTCATATGGTTCAGATATCTTTTGGAGGATTGAAGTTTTTTTAGTAATGCGATAATTCTACACTAGTCATCTTTCATTGATTCCTAAAAATGGTCAAGAAACTCTTCTTTTCTACCACTGCATTCTGCAGCTTTCATTAGCTAAGATGCGCAGTAGCAGATCAACACTCCCTACTTTCAGCAAGCATCATGCAAAACAAAAACTGATAGACAAGAAGCAATAAAAGCATCATAAGAAGTTAGAGCTCGGCCTAAGGAGAAAAACTTGCTTGCACCGTCTCTTGCAACAAGTATCTCATATTTCTTGTGTCATGTGAGTGGTATGTGAGCTTATAAGTGAGAGAATCAATTGCAAGAAATGGAACTGTCTCTCACATGTACCATATCATGCAAGTGACGTGCGAACTTATGCACACGAGACCCGGGTGTAGGCACGTTCTTTCTTGAGCCCAAGCAAGCAAGCCCAGCGTGTGCTGGCGAGGGAGCCCGAGTAGGCCCGAGGGAGAGGCCCGGCACGAGTTGCCAGCCCGAGAGCCCGAAGGCAACGTGACGCAAGGCTAACGTCTGGGCGACGTTAGCCACAATATAAAATTAATAAAAATATAAAATATTAATAAAAAATGTTAAAAAATAATTAAAAAAAAGTAAAAAATTAATAAAAAATCCGAAAAAAAATTAAAAATTAAAAACAACTAATAAAAAATTTATAAAATTTGAAAAATAAATAAATAAATAATCAATTCGGGCATTTCATTCCCCAGCTTCGTCTCCATTGCCACCCCGCCACACTCGATCCCCGACCTTCGAGCACTCCACCTCCCGCGCGCCTTCTTCTTCTTTCTCTCCGACTCCTCTGTCACTGAAAAACCCACACGGCAGGGAACCCCCACACGTCTGCTTCAACGGCACTATGTCTCACAGTGCACCAATGGTGCATGCAAGACCATAGTTGCGTTCCACATGCTCCATAGATTCGAGATATAAGGTTTTGAGGTTAAATTACTCAAGGAAATGGTGGCTAGTTTGCCATTGTGCTAGAGAGAGAGAGAGAGAGAGAGAGAGAGAGAGAGAGAGAGAGAGAGAGAGAGAGAGAGTTTGCAGAAGTGAGGGAACTCCCTGGAACCAATGCATGTTAGGTGGCTTATTCACAAGTATAGCCGTCCTGCATGTATGATAGGTGGAACTTGGAAATCTAATGACACACACACACACACACACACACACACACACACACACACACATATATATATATATGTTTTCTTTCCAACGAGTTCACCCAAGGAAAATGATAGGTCATATAAGCTCAACCCTTAGGGTACAAAGTCAATCTCAACTCCTATATTGTTTCCCTTTATTGAATTTCATAACCATCCATTAATATGTCTTTCAAATTCTTCTATAAAAAAATTTGTATAACTAAATCATACGTCTAAAAAAATTGCATAACTACATAACACGTGGTACTACGAGACCAATTAAAAATTATATCCGAAATTACAAATAAAATTATTTTGCATTATTTTATTAAAAAAATACTAATATTTTATTGCCTATTGCCAAGGCTATTTAGTGTAAGGGTGGAGATGCAAAAGGTAGTTACTGTTCATTAAGGGCAGTTACTGTTCACTGGATGGATTAAATAGTGAATAGCCTGGGGGGGACTTTCTGACGGTGGAACTGCTCTTAGAGCAACTCCATCGTAGGTGGATGCTCGGGGGACAAGCCTGAGAAAAGGGGCCCGAGGCCCTGTGGACCGGCTCCAGCGTGAAGGAGCCTGAGTGGAGGTGGAGGCCCGAGCTCCGGGCCTGTGACGACTTGCCAGCCCGAGAGCCCGAGTGAATGTGACGCCAGGCGAGACGTCAGCTTAGCGTCAGGCCTTTTTTTATTTTTTTTTCTGTCAGGCGCGTGCACCCCACTCGCGTGTGGGGGCTCGTCGCCGACACACTTTCAGAAAAATCCGTCACTTTTTCAGTTACCGTTGGGAAGCCACGTGGCTTCCCACGGTCCGTTCGATCTCAACGGCTTTTTAACTTGGACCGTTCGATCTCAACGGTAAAAAAAATAAAAAAAGTCTTATTTAATATCTACCGTTCGACCTGAAATCAACAGTCGATATTAATATGCTTTATAAATAAATAAATAAAAGAAAAAATAGTTTTAAAATTAAAAAAAAGTTACCATTGTGATACGTGGCACAATCTGGAGTGTTGGAATTCAAATTTTTTTATATCCAACAGCAAAAATTAATTAGTTGAATAAAAATTGTTTTTACTTTTCTATAAATATCTTCTTATTATCATCTACCTTACACCACAATTTCATATTTTCTCAACTACTTTCAATCACATTCCTTTCTTTCTCTCAAAGTTTCAATCCATTTTTTTCAACAAAATGACTACTGATGCAGGTACGACTTGATCGCTTCTTGAAGATGTTGCGTTCTGTACTAGCTGGGTTGAAGTTACTCATAGTTCGCTTACGGGTAATGAGATGCAGTTGCGAGAAATGTGGAGTCTTATTCATACCAATTATCTTGAGAAAATTGGTGGGAAAAGAACCAAATAATCGATGTTCAATCGTTGGAAATTACTTAGCAAATCGTTTAATACGTGGAGAGACGCCTTGGCACAAGTTAGTAGTAATATTCGAAGTGGGGAAAATTACTTGGATCAGGTAACAATATATTATTTATTTTTTTATACTATACCCAAATTTACATTATAATTATTTGTTTGTATTATTTATTTGTTACCTACTTACATTATAATCATTCGTTTGTATTATTTATTTGTTACCTACTTATTTGTTTGTATTATTTATTTGTTACCTACTTACATTATAATTATTTGTTTGTATTATTTATTTGTTACCTATTTTCATTATAATTATTTCTTCTCCCGCCTTGTGTAGGAACTTCAAGCACAAGCTTGGTACGGTGCCAAAACCAAAAGCAAAAAATAAATCATTCAACTGGTGGGAATGTTGGAATATTGTCAAAGATTGTACTAAATTTAGAGTTGTGCCTGTCGATCCAGAAGTTTTCATGAACAGCACCCCTCTACACTCTACACCCGATCATGTCTCGCATGTTCATGAAGATGATGCAGAAGAAGTGCCCGAAACGCCCCTCCCTGAACAAGCGTCGGGTTCGACCCGTTATCCAATTAGACCTCAAGGTAAGAAGGCTTCAAAGAGAAAAGGGAGTGCTTCCAAGGATGATTATGCAAAGTTCATGGTAGAACTTACTCGCATAGGTGAATTGACTTTGGCGAGGGAAATGCCGAAATATGAGGCTGATAAGGCTAGAGAGGACGCAAAAGCTGCAGCTATTGAGAGAGAATTTCAGGCTAATGAGAGAGAAAGAGAGTTACTTAGGCAAGAAAGGGAACATGTTAGAGAAGAAAGACAGGCTCAACGAGATCGTGAGATTATGAACACGCCTTTAGAAGGGAAGTCTCCAAATTCTAAATTTTTTTGGAAGTCAAAGAAAGCGGACGTGGTGCGAAAGAGGCTTGCAAATGAAGCGAGAGCAAGCCAAGATGGTACTAGCACCACAAGAGAAGATCATCCTAGCACCACAAATTGGTTAAGTGATGATGAATAGAGTAGTTTTTGTAATCGGAGCCCATAATTTTCCAATCACTTTGGATTGTAATTTATTATTTATTAAATATAGTACTTTATGTTGTTTCCAATTTATTGAATATTTATTCAAATGAATTTGGTAAATTATTTATACTAAGAGAATATTTATTCAAATGACAAAAACACACCAAATAAAATTACATAAACATACCAAATTCAAAAAAACACACTAAATGAACTTAATTATCTTCAGCTTGTTTCAATGCCCACTGGTGCTCAATCAAGTCAAGTTGCCGAGCATTGTGCATGTATGGCATTTGAAATGCAGTATGTCGTTGAATGAGCCTTTCATTGTAATGTCCATCCCTTTGTAATGGCTCATGTTGCACGGGCTCATCGGTGGCGTCATGAGCACAATATATACGTGTTCTTGAATTGTTCATCGTGTCTAGCTCATATTCATCAACGGCTTCATAATCGTACTCATCTTTCACAATCATGTTGTGAAGAATGATGCACGTCATCATGATGGATCGAAGCGACTCTACATTAAACAATCTGGCAGCACCCCTGACGATCGCCCAGCGAGCTTGGAGAATACTGAAACAACGCTCCACATCGTTCTTGCACTCTTCTTGACAGCTTGCAAAGTGTTTTTCCTTTGAACTTCGCGGACGTGGCACTGTTTTGACAAATGTTGACCACCTTGGATTTATGCCGTCAGCTAGGTAGTATGGCCCGTCATACATACGTCTGTTAACCTCATACATGACTTTTGGTGCTTTCCTTGCAGGACATAGTTGAACACTGGGGATTCGGCAAGGACGTTGATGTCATTTTGAGCTCCCGGAACCCCGAAAAAGGCGTGCCAAATCCATGTATCAAAAGATGTCACCGCCTTCAAAATGATACTTTTTGCTCATTTTCTGTTCCTATAAGCGCCTTGCCATGCACTTGGACAATTTTTCCACGTCCAGTGCATACAATCAATGCTTCCAATCATCCCAGGAAAACCACGCATCTCAGCCTTCTTCAGAAGCCGTTCCAAGTCCATGTTTGTAGGTTTTCGGAGGTACTCTACGATGTAGATAGATCTCATTGCTCCGCAAAACATCATCAAGGACTCAAGAATGGTTGATTTCCCCATCCTCGTTATCTCATCCACTTGGTCTGCTGATGCTCCATATGCAAGCATCCACAAGGCAACAGTAATTTTTTGCTGAGGAATGAGACGCATAGCACCAAAAGCATCATTCTTTTGCACAAAGTAAGAATCATGGTTGCAAACAGCAATCATGATTTTGTTGAACAAATGTCATTACATTCTAAAACGACGTTTAAAGTACGTATCATGGAATGCACTATTATGGACAAAATAATCGTCCAAGAGTTCCATACCTCGTCGTTGCCTACTTCTATCAAGGTTTTCGGAACGGTTGGGCCTGCAGATCTGAGCCACAGCTTGGATGACTCGACGGGAATGTGAAGCTCTGCCCATTCTTACTTTGTCATCTCTCCTTTTACGCCCCTCATCCTCTTCCCTCTCATTTTTTCCCACCTGGAGATTGAACATTCCTTCTGATTGGTTAAACAATTCTTCCTCTTCCTGATCGAGTTCCCACATCATTCTTGAGGAAGAAAAAGACATTGTAAGAAAGAAGCAGAAACTTTGAATAATGATACAAATTTTTGTAAAGAAGGAAGCAGAAACTATGAATAATGATAGAGATCTTGAGAAAATTGGTGTGAGAAATTCATCACCAATAATTGTATTTTCGGATAATGACACGTTGCATGCCATCATTCGTTAAAAATCTGATGAAAATCTATCCTCAAAGATTGTAAACAGATTATGACACGTGGCGTAACGTGATTGGTTAATAATCTTATTAGAAATCCAACACCAATAATTGTATTTTCCGATAATAACACGTGGCGCAACGAGTACGATTAAAAATCTTATCAGAAATCTATCTCCAATAATTGTCTTTTCGGATTTTATGACAAGTGGCACAATGAGAACAATTAAAAATCTTATCCGAAATTACAAATAAAATTATTTTGTATTATTTAATAATACTTCGGATAATGACACGTGACGCAACGAGAACGATTAAAAATCTTATCCGAAATTACAATTAAAATTATTTTATATTATTTTATAAATAAAAATAATAATATTTTATTACCTATTGCCAGGACTATTGAAGTGTAACGGTGGAGATACAAAAAACAATTACGATTCATTAATGGCAGTTACTGTTCACCAGATGGATTGAATAGGGAATAGCCTGATAGAAGGGCTCTAACGGTAAAGTTGCTCTTAGAGCATCACATGTGGGCCTTGCCTTCCAAGAAAGCTCAGTTCATTGAGCGACCATGGTATGATGTCGCAGATTACAGAATCAAATCCTATCACATACCATGGCATAACATTTTCATCCAAGGAGAAGAATAACCGAAAACATGTAACTTAGTACATATTAGCATCTAAATATATGTCATTAGAGATAAACTAAGCAAGATTTAACTATTTAACTAGTAAATCGATGTCTGAAACGATCGAGGAATCTTTATCTACTATATATACGCAATCCTGAACAAACTAGGATTGTTGTTGAAACCCTACTAAGCGGTAACAGCACTGCCTCTTTAAGTGTAAGCCAAAAATTAAGCGCAGAACCCTTCATCTTAGCTCTCTAACTAAATCGACGGCTTATAGAAAACCACCACCAAAAATTCGAGCGGTAGATTCGAATACAAAAGAAGCTCGGACGCCTGCTTCAGAGGGGGCAAATGAAAGAATTGGGTGTCAGCTCCGCAGGAGTTGTTGCATAGTCATTCGCATTGTTTTCTAAGAAGCTCATGTCATCATTAGTTGGGTAATCCAGCAGCAGCTGTAATGCAGTATCTGATGAGTCCTCCAAATCATTTGAACACGAGGAGACAGACCCCGCCATCACATCTTCAGTGTTGGCCTGGCAGATCTTGAATTCTACCTCTTCGGTGTGGGACTGGAAGGGTTTGTATCCCACCTCTTCAGTGTTGAACTGGAAGGGTTTATATTCCACATCTTCAGTGTTGATCAAGAAAGGTCTGTATATAAAATCTTCGTTTTGATTGCCTGCCATGGTTGATGACCCAGTTAAGTTGCCTACTTCTGTTGTCACGGCTGACAGCGATCCACATTTGGTCGATGAAGATGCCTGAGAAATGGGGCTTTGGCATGCAAATTTATCCGAGGTACTGAGCTTTCTGAATGATTTTCCAACCTCGGAGTTCCACAAGCGCAGAAAATGGTCAGACTCAGATTTCTCTGGAACACGGCTGAAGAGTGATGAATCCCTGGAAAGCCGAGCCTCAGCTTCAAGCCTAGCACTCTCCCATTGTGCCATGTGACGGGTGGCTGCGGAAGCAGGTGCATTGTTAATTAAGCAGTTAGAGGCAAGAGGCTCGTGCGTTTGTGGATCAATCCCCACGGCGATAAGGCCCTTCCTCAGGTGCGTGTTCCATAAGTTCTTGATCTCATTGTCAGTTCTTCCAGGCAACTGAGAAGCTATGGTAGCCCACCTGAAAAATGTTTTCGATACAAATAAAAAGAGAGTTAGAAACAGGTTAAAGTTTCTACAACAGATAAATCGCACATAGTTTTGTTTACGAGAGGCTACGTTACAAATTTTCCAGTGTTTTTCATCAAATAAGATTATAAAACCAGATGCATCAATTTAACAAATCCGGGCCAATCATCGGTAAAAGATAAATCTACCGTATTCATCTGTTAACACAACAGCAGGGTTGGTTTTCTTTGTGGAACGTTATTTCTGTGAGGTTTAACACAGTTAATACAAGGTAAGAAGCACCAATATACGGTGTCTCACGGTATCAATCCAAGACACGGAGTATCACCGTAAGAAGCACCAATTCCCTGTGAGGTAAATCAGCTTCAACCCACAACACGGTGTCTCACGGTTAAGAAGCACCAATATACTACCTGTTTCCGAGCATGCCATGAAGCTGTATGATGAGTTTCTCTTCATCCTTGCTGAAGGGGCCTCGTTTAATGTCCGGCCTGAGATAATTTGTCCACCTTAGCCGGCAGCTCTTCCCGCAGCGTTGAAGACCTATTGCAAAAAGAAGACCATGATAGATTGGGTAACATGAATTTTCCCACCTCCTAGGATGTTTTAAACCATAATATCCAAGAAAAATTAGCACCCTAATACACCTATATTCTGCAAAACCATTAAAATGTTAACAATGGCATGATCCAAAACCACTAATAGACATTTCTCTCACTTCTTAGAAGGATTGTCTGTGAAATCAAAAAAGGGGAGAAAATGTTCAGATTCTAAGACTATAAGCAAGTTTATATTTGAGTGAAAGAATACAAACAGGTTGAAGAGGAAAATAAGGTTAGAAAGTACAATAAAAATCACAAGTAAAAGTGGAGAAGAAGATGGATAGTAATAAATAAATAAATAATTTGTTTGCAAATGTACGGATGCTACCAATTAATTCAAAGAGGGTGAAAACGGTTGGTTGGGACCAGAATCTTGAAACCCATCACTCACATTCCCTTGAAAGTTGAACAAAAAACCTATGTGGCTCAGTAGAGATTGGAAGAAAAGCTTGACACCATTTTTTTTAAACACCAGTTTGACACCATTTGTATCACACAGAAACAAAAGCACTTTTCTTTGTCTTCAGAAAAACAACAAAATCAAAGAAAACCAACTTTTGGCTTTTGGGTTTCAAAAAAGCAAGATACTTTGTGCTCAAAAGGCAATATATGCACCAAAAACCAAGACAGAAGAAAAGGAAGAAAAAGCCAAGTGAACCTGCAAGCTTGGGGAGAGAACGCCAGCTTCCATGTCCATGGTTCTTGATGATGTAGTTCAGAAGAAGCTCATCTTCCTCCGGCGACCATGGCCCCTTCTTCAAGTCCTTCTTGTTGTCACAACATGGAGTCCTCCCCATATCTCTCACACTACCCTATTAATTCTCAAACAGAGAGAGAGAGAGAGGGGTAGAGAGAGAAGCAACCACCAACCACCACCGCCACCAGTGCTCCACTCACCAAACCCCAACAATAAAGATCCCAAGAAAAAGAAAAACCCAATTTAAAGCCCCCACAAAAGACTTGATCTTTGATGAGAATGAGAGAGAGAGAGAGAGAGAGAGAGAGAGAGAGAGAGAGTTAATGCTGGAGGAGTTCGATCTCTATCTGGAGAAAGGGGAAGTGATGTTATAATAATAAATATACAGAAATATGGATGTGGGTTGTCTGATAGGCAAGGAAAGGCACAAGCTCAGCTAGCTTCAAGCTGTCCATCTCATTAAAAGTGAGAGACTTTGGCCCCAAACAATGAAATTATGCAGCAGGATGGGATTTAATGGTGGGATTTCTCCTTTTGAGGTTTGAATTTACACTCAACTGGAAAGAGAGAGAAGCCAAATGCAGGGAAGATGGTTGTGAAAGCATTTATGTTGGAGTCTCACACAGAAAGACAGAGTGATATATTTATTTTAGACAGAGAGGACTTGGACGGCATTAATGTCAAAGACAATGACATGCAGTCTGCAGAGTACGGACTTGCCATGATATGACTACTGGATTTGCATTTTCCTCTATATTTTTTTCTTAATTTATAAGAAATTTTTAGAAGAAGAAATAAAACCACTGATTCTTGCTAAGAAAATTAGCTATTATAAATGAACTTCAAATGCTTTTGTTCTCAGTTTTCTTGCTTTGCATGCAGAGTTCCACCCTTTGGTTGGTTGGTTAGAAATTTGATTAGGATATGTTTGGTTGGTTGGTTCCACCCTTATCAAACCTTTTGTGATCCATTTCTTTATCACCGTACCTTAATCCTTTGAAATTTGAAAATTCATCGTTCAAATATACACTTAAGAAATTAGGTGAAGAAGAAAGAAGAAAATAACTGAGGGTTTTGCTCAGTTTTCTCTCTTGAATAATTGCCTGGATTTGAAAGATCAATATGTGATCATAAATCATAATATTATTTTTGCTCATTTTATCGCTTGAACTTCTTGTGATCAATTCTATTTGTTGGCATCTGCATAATCTTCATTATATGGATGATCATATTTAGTATGCCACAATTAAAAGTTAACAAGTCAATGAACGAAGTTGATGAACTGAAATAAGGTAAGACACAAATGAGTTGTTATTTCTCTAATATAGGTTAAGAGATCACAAACGGTCGCTTGGATATATTTTACTAAATATGGGTTAAGAGTTCACTAACGATCACTTTGATATATTTTACATAATCTTCATAATAATATTTTACTCTGTTATTAATATTCTAAAAATCTTCATAATAATATCTTACTCTGTTAATAACAATTCCCATGATATGTTTTACTAAATATACGTTAAGAGATCACTAACGGTCACTTCATTAACTTTTTAGAATACCAAAAAATTGAGAAAAAACTCTTTTTTGTATATAATGAAAAGATAACATGGTTTCACGAAACTCTAAAAGTAAAATGTGATAACCTGTGAAAGTACAAAATACCCAAAATAACAAAAATCTATTCTAATCCACGAAACGATCTCAAACACCCGAAATCCATTTCAGGTCATGACAAAACGACGAGACTTAGCAAACTTGCCTTTTTTTGGAAAAATTAATAAAAATGGATTGAAAATTTTGAGTTTTAATGATAAGAACAAAATAAAAGGTAAAATGAATAGTATAAGTTTGATTTTTTAGTGTAAAAATATAATTTTTAGTTAAAATGAACAGTTCTGAATATTTTTCGTTAAAACTTCTTTTTTTCTTTTCCATAAAGGTATCCTAGCCAGAAAATGTAATTCAACAAAATCCGAAATACACTATTCACTGCATAAAACATTATTCACACAGGAAATCATAATTTTCGCCAAAATTTTCACTAGTTATGATTTCTATTTTCAAAATAACCAATAATAGATTTGTTTTTTTGTATACAGTCCCACTGTAAAACGCAAATGAATCATTTGATATGTGTGTTGTTCGATTTTGGTTTTGAGCAAGTTGAGGAGAGTCAAAAAGAAGTCAAAATTGGTAAACTGTGCAAAGTCTATTCAGTCTAAATCTAATAAATGTGGTCAACTGAAAATATTCAAAGTCAAGTTTCTGCAAACCCTCCATGTTACTCTACTACTAGTCTTCTACTTCTTTGTTTTTATTTTTTATTTTTTATTTATTATTATTATTATTATTATTTTTTTTTTTTTAAGGAACGAGGATCCTCTTTTCATGTTTTTGTGAAAATTTTGAAAATTTTTAAATCATATTCCTTCATTATATATCGTACGATCAGAAATTTTTTATTAAAAATTAAATATAAATAGTATCTGACAAAAATTAACCGTACAATATACAATAAACAAATCTAATTGGAGAATTTTCAGAATCCCTGTAAAGAGAATCTTGAGAGGATTTTTTTTTTTTTGGTTACTGGAACCATGCATATGATGCTTGCGTGCTGCTGTGTTTTTCATTCCTTGTTTTTTAATTTTTAATTTTTTACTTCATTTTTTCCCCAAACTTCTCTTAAATAGTGATGGTCTAGAAATTTACAAATTAACGGTTTAATTTTGCATATGAAATTTAATGAGTTTTTGTAAATGTTAAAATTTGCATAAAACTTGTGCTACTAAGTAAAATGTAACATTGCAGTTAAACTTTTTTTTTGGGGAAAAAAAGAAGTAGATGTTGAAATATCTCAAATCGACCTTATATTTGGGAAACGAAGAGTTTAAATATCCTAACTCCACTTCAACTATTACTGAGGCCTTCTGTGATTAAATGCCACACCTGATGGAGTTGGGGACAATATCGATATTATTGAATGGGCCTTTGGCCGGTCTATCTGATAATTCTTCAGTATAAGTTTTTTTTTGTCAAAAGATAGATTTTGTTAAATTAAATGTTAGATTAGCCACTAACAGGATTTGAACTCACACCCTCATGCAAGGACTTAACACTTTTTCACCACTGTAATAAAAGATCACTTGCATGATATAAGGTTTTTGAATTTGGACAGAAAATACATGAGAGTCATATGACATGTTCACATAATGTGCTGCGATAAAATCTACATGGCAGTCTTGGATCCTCCCAACATTTATGCATTTAAGTAGGAATTCCTGTAGTTCATTGCGACAAGCATTTATTTCTACTCGTCGTCTGCGGCAAACATTTATACGTCTACATAAATATTTGAGATGGGCGACAAATGAATAGTATAAGCGTACACAATTTAAGTTACAAGATAGGCAAGACTGTGGATAAAATTATCGATTTTATACAATTATGTTTTTGTCTCTTTCATTATATATTATGCGATGAGCATATATTTAGATGAGGAGGGAACTTTAGGACAAGTGAGAAACCGTATAAGTGACTACAAAACATTACATACGAGGGAATAAAAATGCACTGCATAATATTGTTGTAATGGTATGTAAAAAAGGATTCTTAAATGATTATTTCGAAAAAGTTATTTACAAATTCTTCTCACATTTGGCTTTGTAACCATTTACAAATCCCTCTAGAATACTTTTATCTTGCTCATGTGATACATTTCTAATTCTTTTTCTAACATTTTATAATTTATTCCTTACGTGACCTAAGCCTCCTAAGATTTACAAATATCTCAAGCGAACATAGCCTAACTGACAGATGAAGATGATAGCTAAAACCTTAATTTATACATCATGTGCAAAGTGAATTATCAGAGATAGACGCACGATTATATAAAATCGAATAAATTTAGTTTCTTTTAAGAAAACAATTTGGAAGGGTTTGGTTGATTAGAACGCAAATGTGAAATAACACATTGAGGGTAGCAATAAATAAGAAGCATACATTATTAAAGTTTGTTTGCTCCTTTTTTTGTTTGATGTTAATTTCATATGAAAATGTTTTATTTATCCTGTGTATTATTGGAGGGGTCAAGCAATAAATATGGCAGGGACGAGAGAGAGACATGGGAATGGGAAGGAAAGAAACTGAACAGTCTTTAGATTTGAGAGTGGTCTGTTTTTCCTGTGTTGTCGGCGCCTGCCTTCGTGCTTGTACAGTTCAAACATTAATAGTCTTTTTTTATTTTTTATTTTTTGTCAAACGACAAATTTTTGTTATATTAGATGTTATTAATCACATACGAAATTCGAATTCACATCGTTATGTAAAAATTTAATACATTTTCATCACTATGGTAAAGAATCACTTTTCAAACATTAATAGTAGGGGTATGAATTTATATATAGGGTAATTTGTATAAAATCAATGAAAAGTTATAATATTAACCATATAACAATAATATTTATGTTAATAATAAATAGTTAATTATGTATTATGTATTATAATACTTAAATGCGTTTAAAATAAACAATGGTTACAAAATTTACCACTACAACTATACCCACTTCAACTTTTTTTATAATTTTTATATTTTGGGATAGGTCAATACGGATTCAAACATTGCAATTACAATGTTTGTTTTCTAATTTTGTTTTTTACATTTGGATTCAAATTTTACGTTGTAGTGTCCGTTTCATGTTCTCTTTTTTCTACCACTCACACGCCTCCTATGCTTCACAGTTCAAGAAGAAAAAATAAAGGCAAAGATGAGATGTAGATAAACTTCGGTGTCGTTGAGCGAGCAGTTGGGTTTGAAGGAGAGAAAGAGAGGTAGCGAGGAAAGATAAACATGAGAAAGTGAAGAGAAGGGGAAAGAGAGTGAGAGAGACATGATAGAAAATCAGGATAGAAGACAGTAGAGACGGGAGATAAGGATAGAAATAAAGTGAAGAGAGAAGGGTGTAATAGTTATTTTATAACTAGCCTAGACTCATGTGACACGCTGCATTGACCTATGTATAATTATTATAAATATTTCATTGATTATGTACAAAAGAACTAACCATTAATATATGGCTAATTAGTAATTATTTTATTGACCTTCGGCTAAATGACCTTTATATATATGTGCCTATATAGTTTAGAGCATGTACAATGTGTTCTTTACTTTAGAATTTGGAAAATGAACTCTTTAGAAATTAAACATCACGATACCAACTAGTTAATGTTTGCCAAGTGATGGAATGGCCTTGTTGTTACGATTCATTGACATTAGGTCAGTAATCGTTTTGATTTGTCTTAAAAACAAAATTCGGCATTCGGCCCCCCGTATGCCAAATTGCCAAAACTCTTAAACCTTTTACAGGTCAAATTTCAACTCACTCTAAATCTAGAAGATTAAGGCGTATTTTAGAAAAGACAAAAAGCTCTTATTTATTTTGTTGTTCCTATTAAATCTGTTAATTCACTTGTCATCAAACTTACCTCAAAATAAGCCAATTGAATGCTGCTACGTCAAAGAAACAAAGGTTAATTTGACGGAAGAGCTAGCCAATATGCAAAGGATATTTGTACTTTTTTTTTTTTTTTAGTACAATGATATTTTTACATTAAGGGAAGGAGAAGTTCAGCCAAGCTATACAATGGGCAACCTAATTTGGTATCAAATTCGCCATCCACGAGATTCGAACCTAAGAACTCTCATTTCCAAAGATATTTGTACTTTTAGAGTTTGATTTTTTCTATTTGTAACTAACAGGTTTTAGTTTGACTCATTTAGATGACGAAATCGATACTTAATTATTGTGATTGATTTGTTGTGAGACTTAAATCAAATTTCACAATCATCTTTTAGGTAAAACTATCACTCATCTTTTAAGTAAAAATATTAGTATTGAGTCTCAAAGCACTTCGTTTAACCGTGCTCTAAAAAATGATTATTTTGCTTTTCCTTTCGGATCATGAGAACCAAATTGTTCTATTTTTTTAATTACCTTAACTTCTATATAATAAATATTAACACAGAGAAGCTGTGAACAACAATGGATACCAGAAACGAAGAAGAAGATGAGGAGAGATAGAGAGGAAGAAAGAGAAAATGTATTAATGCTTTCAGAAATTCTTACAATGCTTTCTTACCACAAATGAGAACCCTATTACTCCTTATATACCCATAAGGACTAATTACAACAGTACCCTTCTACCTGTATTAACTAACCCATCTTCTAGATAATGCCATGTGGCAATTCTGTTATATTGGTTATTACTCCCCCCTCAAACTGAACATGGATCTGCCAGGTGAAGTTTGAAATAGCTAAACACCTAAAACAGGATCTAAAACTGGACCTGAAACAGCAAGAGCAAGTTGTCGGCAGTGCTTTACAAACACAGGACCATGCAGGCCTTTGGTGAATACATCTGCAACCTGTTCTTCAGTAGGTATATATTGGACAAGTAAATCACCCCGTTGTACCTTTTCACGAACAAAATGATAGTCGGTATCAAGATGTTTGATCTTCGAGTGAAAGACAGGATTGGAGCTTAGAGCTAAAGCACTCAGATTGTCACAGTAAAGTACTGGAGGCACCAAAATTTGCTGATGCATGTCTTTGAGGAGAGATCGAATCCAAAACAAATCAGCTGCAGAATGTGCTAAAGCTTTGTATTCAGCCTCAGTAGAGCTGCGAGATACTGTAGATTGCTTCTTAGACTGCCATGAAATGGGATTATCGCCCAAGTAAATCACAAAACCAGTTATTGAACGTCGGGTATTTATGTCTGCTGCCCAGTCGGAATCAGAATAGGCCAGCAAATTGAAATCCAAGCTCTTTTTGTAATGCAAACCATACTCAAGTGTTCCTTTCAGGTACCGTAAAATGCGTTTGACAAGATGCATATGAAGATCAGTCGGAGAAGTCATAAACTGACAGACCATGTTAACAGCCTGAGCAAGATCTGGCCGAGTAAAGGTCAAATATTGGAGAGCCCCTACCAAACTTCGATAATGACGTGGGTTAGAGAGAAGAGCACCTTCTTGTTCAAGTAATTGTGCATGTGGTTTAGACGGTGTGGATGTAGGTTTACATGTCTCCATTGCTGCCTTCTTGAGGAGATCTTGAGCATATTTCGATTGGCTAATAAACAATGATCCATCTTCTTTATACTGAATCTGCAACCCCAAGAAATAAGACAATCTGCCCATGTCTTTGAGATCAAAGACTTCTGCAAGGTCACTGATCACTGCTTGAACTGTTGTAGGGTTGGAACCAGTGAGTATAATATCGTCTACATAGAGCAATAAGAGAACAATATCCCCTTTATCTACTTTAACAAATAAGCTTGTATCAGATAAGGAAGTTGTGAAACCAAGGGATGGAAGATAACTCGTAAACTTCGAGTTCCAGGCTCTCGGGGCTTGTTTCAAGCCATATAGAGATTTAATGAGTTTACACACATAACTTGGACAGGAAGGATCCATAAATCCTTGAGGTTGCTGCATGTAGACCTCTTCGTTGAGATCACCATGCAAAAAAGCATTTTTAATGTCTAGTTGTCGCAGATTCCAACCAAGCTGTGCAGCTAAAACAAGAATTAATCGAACAGTAGTGTGTCGCCACATGACTGAAGGTCTCTGAGTAATCCAGCCCTTGTTCTTGAGTGTACCCCTGAGCAACTAACCGAGCCTTATACCTTGATATTGTTCCATCTGGATGTTTCTTTATTTTATACACCCATTTGCTACCTACAATTGTTCTGTGAGATGGAGGTGGAACTAGAACCCATGTACCTTGAGCCTTTAATGCATTATATTCTTCTTGCATAGCATGTTGCCATTCAGACTTACACGATGCTGCCCTAAAAGTTTTAGGTTCTTCAGGTTCTGTGATATCAGCTAGGAATGAAAACACTCCAGGACATGCACTAGTAATCGAACCAGAGCAGGACATATCAGAGCAAGACTCCAGTATTTGTAATGAATTTAACACAGGGAAAGTTGCCAAATGAGCTGCATAATTCTTTCTTGAAATAACACCTGTTTGTAATCGAGTTTGAATCCGAGGATGAAGTGGTTGGTGTACAGGTAAGACATGTGAATCAGTGCTAGATGAATACTCAGACAAAGGTAATAATACCTGAAGTTGAGTAGTATCGAGGACAGGAAGCAAAAGAGGTGGAGTTGGTGTATCACTTGTTGTAGAGTAGGAACCATTAGATGTTGATGCTGAAGAGTCTTCACAAATGTGATTCTGTGGAGTAATGCGTACATGAGAACTAGAGTTAGAAACCGATGTCCCCACTTGAGGAAATTCTGATAGCTGACCGTGCTCAAATTGACCCCTTGTAGACCTCATGGGAATAGGAAATGGTATAACCACAGAGCTAGTTTGATTGACTGTCTCAGCGGATGCCACACCACTGTGAGAAGGCCCCAACCTTGCTGGAAATATTGACTCTTCAAAAATAACATGCCGTGATATAATGCATTTCTTAGACTGTTGATCATAACATATTACTCCCTTATACCCCATTGCATAGCCTAAGAAGATACACATTTTGGACTTAAACTGCAATTTATGATTGTTATATGGCTTGATCCATGGAAACACAGCAGTTCCAAAAATTCTTAAGGACTGTACCTCAGGCACTTTGTTGTATAGTAGCTGATAGGGAGAACTAAAAGACAAGGTTTTACACGGCATTTTATTAATCAGAAAAACTGCATGAGCACAAGCAAAGTACCAAAACTCACTACTTAAACCAGAAGCATTTAACAAAGTGAGAGCAGTGTCCACCACATGTCTATGTTTCCTCTCAGAAATCCCATTCTGTTGAGGTGTGTAAGGACAAGAAATAAACTGCAGAATGCCTTTTGCAGCCAAAAAGGACGTAAACCGCTTGCTAGTGTATTCACCTCTACCATCTGTTTGCAAACCTTTAATTGTTAACCCAAACTGAGTATGAATGAAAGCATAGAACTTGAGAAAAATTGCAAACACATCAGATTTGTTGCACATGGGAAATATCCAAGTAAATCTGGTATATTCATCTACGAAAAGTACATAGTATCGAAAACCTTCCACAGATTTTACAGGTGTTGGACCCCAAACATCGGTATGAACTTTCTCAAAAGGAACCCTACAACTGTCATTTCTAACAAGAAAAGGTATCCTAGACATTTTACCCCTAATACAAGAAATACAAGTAGTATAAGTCTCATCTAACTTGTGTAAAACCTTAGATTGCCTTAACATTGCAGCCACAATATCATGTGCAGGGTGTCCCAACCTTTGATGCCAAATATCTGATTTCACCATTTTCCCCAAGTAAGCCACTGGATCTCTTGTAACAAACTTGTGCCCTCTAGAAGCTTTAACCACTGGAATCTGAAATAACTCTTCTGGTTTACTCTTTCCGTGATACACCACCTCCCTTGTCTTCTTGTCCTGCACAAAGAACTCACACTCATCACATACAAACTAACTATTATTATCTGCACACAATTGTTTAACTGAAAGAAGATTTCTGGCAATATTTGGAACATGAAGAACTTTACTGAGAACAAGAGAATGATCAGGAGTATGAATTGCAGAGGAACCGATATGCTTAATTGGTAGACTTGAACCATTACCAATGGTTATATTATCAGACCCTTGATAAGGAGCCACTTGATTTAATGCATTTATATCTGCAGTCATGTGGTGTGAAGCACCTGAATCCACAATCCACAAATCCTGAGAAGGAGCCTGAGATGTTTGTTGTGCATTCATTGCAGACAGTGAGGCTGGAGGTGGCTGACCTTGATATGTGTAGTTGGCCCGATGAAAACAGTCAAGCGCAGAATGTCCTCTTTTCCCACATATCTGACACTCCACAATGAAACCAACTGGTGTATTTCCTGTATTTCTGTGAAAACAGTTCACTGCAGTATGACCTCTTTTATTGCAGATTTGACACTCAACTACAACATTTGTTCTAGCTTCTGTATTGCCGGACCACGACCCAGTAACATTCTGAACTTGTCTTGTCCCTGAAGAGTAAGGACTATTTCCACCATAAAACCCTCGTCCTCTGAAATTATTACCAGTTCTATAGTTGCTGCTATTATTCCTGAATTGACCATCATGTCTAGCCCTGTAACCCCCATTGTAGGTATGAGATTTGAACCCATGCTGCTGACCAGAATGAGAGTGAGCTACAAAACCATATCCACAAGATTGATCATGATGCCCTGGAGGAAAAGTATTAGAACCAAACATCTGGGACTCCACACCATGTTGATGAGCATTATTAAATGAACCCTGTGGTTGCTGAACAATAGTGCATGCTGTAGTAGCAGGTATATGAGCATGGTGTTGAGAATTTGACGAAGATGCACCACTCGAAGATCCACCTCCATACATGACAGAACCCAAACTAGTATTTTGCTAAGACTGAGAACCCTGAACAAAAAGAGCAGCCATATTCTGAGGCAGCAGATTCATATCCCCTTCAATGTCCTTTTCAGTTCCAAGTAGTTGAGCACGAAATTCCCTTAAGGTAATGGAAAATTCCCGTGCCAAGATAATTGTGCGAATAACACCATATTCCTTAGGTAAACCTGCCAGCCCAGCAATGATAATATCATTGTCAGAAACTGTCTCCCCTGCAGCCATTAACTGATCTCTGATATTCTTCAAACGCAACAAGTATTTATCAATGTTATCTGCCACCTTCTGAATCGTATGCAACTCTGTTTTCAAATGGTTAACCCTAGACTTCGAAACAGAAGCATATCTTTCAACAAGATTTGACCATGCTTCAAAAGCAGTCCTGCACCCCAAGACATACTCCATTGCCTCATCTGTTAGTGTAGCAAGTAGCAGACTAATAAGAGCCATATCAGTAGACTCCCAATCAAGAAACGCTGTGGTAATCTCCCTTGTAACACCAATCTCTGAACTCACGGCATACTTTGATGGACAACCAATCGTACCATCAAAATGACCAAACAATTTGTACCCTTTAAGAACCGACTGAAACTGAAAGGCCCATTTGGCAAAATTATCATCTCGAAGTTTTATAGTCAGCATACCCAACAAATTCTCAATCTTGAATGAAGAAGACGCCATTGAAAAGAATTCAATCAACCACAACTCTGAGCAAACCAAAAAATTACCAAACAAGGAACACACAACTGACTTCAAAAAATTCACAAAACAATACCCAAGTAAGGAGAATGACACTGCAAATCACAACCCAAATTGCACACTTCGACTAAAGACACCAAATCAGGAGATTGATACTCCAATATAACACAGCACAGGAGATTGAAACTCCAAGATTCATAGAAAGAATGGCACTTTCTTGTTTAAATCGACAAGTCCTAGAGAATGATACTCCAAGGAACAAACACAGCTCAGGAGATTGAAACTCCAAGATTCATAGAAAGAATGACACTTTCTTCTTTAAATCGACAAGTCCTAGAGAATGATACTCCAAGGAACAAACACATAGAATAACAAGAACAGAAATCAACACATCAAGATTCTACCAAAAAACCCCAAATCTTCGCTTTAATCGAATTCCAACAAATTGACCCAACTTCAATCAAATTCCAAAAATTGAATCACAGCGCCAAGAAAGAAACAAATGCACCTGATTCGCTGAAAAGCACCACCAAATCTCCTAAGAACGCCGTTCCAGATAACCACCAAACACCCAATCTTCGAGCACCCAATCTTCAAGATAGCACCCAAACCAGCGGAAGTCTTCACCAGAACCGAAAGTGGCGACGAGCCTAAACCGGCGATGATACCATATTAACACAGAGAAGCTGTGAACAACAATGGATACCAGAAACGAAGAAGAAGATGAGGAGATAGAGAGGAAGAAAGAGAAAATGTATTAATGCTTTCAGAAATTCTTACAATGCTTTCTTACCACAAATGAGAACCCTATTACTCCTTATATACCCATAAGGACTAATTACAACAGTACCCTTCTACCTGTATTAACTAACCCATCTTCTAGATAATGCCATGTGGCAATTCTGTTATATTGGTTATTAATAAATTGCTTACAATAATCAATGAACAACAAGTGGTGCCTTGTTTGACTGAAAATTATGGTGATAATGAGTATGTAGTGTAGGGCCCGTATGGTCATATTTTAATTTTGAGTTTTCATTTAAAAAAATAAAAACAGAAAATTTATTTGGTATCTATTTTTAGGTGAAAACTACTGAAAGTCAAATTTTAAAACCTCGATTTTGGTTTTTAATCTGAAAATTGAAACTAGTTATCAAATTAGCTTTCAGTTCATAGTTTTCAATAAATGAATGAATAAAACTGAAAATTGAAACAAAATGGTTATTAGACAAGACAAATGAAGGTTTTGAATTTTTGTATAGACCCTTGTATTTGTGTTCTATGGTTTTACTTTTAAAGTAAATTACAAAGGGAGCAAATTGTTCAAGTATAATGTTGTATATGGATGAGATCTTACCATTTGTAACTAGATTAGGTGATTTGTTAGATTAGTTAGCATGTTAGGAAGTCTATTTGAGTGATTAGTTCACTATAAATACATACTCTTGTAATTAATTCATCATTAAGTAAACAATACAGAAATCTCTTTTACCTTCTTACTTCTCTCTCTCGTTCTGTGCAACTCTCTCTCTCACTCTCTCTCTCTCTCATAACTCCACTTCCTATGGTTTCTATATTTCTTCATATTAACATAGTATCATCTCCGACACAAATTACCTAGTAGTTGATTATATTTAAAATAATGCTTCCATAAGAGAGTGTGATAAAACAAATTTCCACTCTCGACATTTTTAGATACTAGAGTGGAGTATGGAGATATTGATTCCTTAATGTTGATGTAGACGTACGTCTAGCAAAATGATCATTACTTGAGCATGAAGGAAACCACTTGTTATTTCCAGTTAAAATCATCTTTGCATTCAAAAAAATATTATTGACTGTGTGTGGATTGCCAGATTCAGCCCACATTGCTTGCGGGTAAAGAAAATTCCCATTTTCCCACCAAGTTGGTGGCTGCAGCTAATGTCAGGTAACTAATATTTACAACCTCTCTCTAAGCATGTGCAAATACAAAACCAAAGGAAATAAAAAGTAGTTTCTGCAATCTCCATAAATTTAAAGACTATTTCTGGGCTATCAAGTAAAAAGAAGAAGCTTATTTCAAAAGGTACCAAAGGGTGTTGCAGACAGCTGGATCCAAGTGGAAAATGTGACAAGTCTTAACCCTTAAGTGGAACGAAAGAAAATCAAGGGAAGGAAAAGTGTGAATCTTATTTGGAAGCAATACGTACTTTCTTTTGTTATATATTTATTTTTTACAATAATTTATTTATATTTTATAACATTGTTGTTTATATATTAAGCATAGTGATGCTTTTTATTTTATTTTATTTTATTTTTATTATTATTATTTTAACAAAAGATATTATCTACACTAAAGAGGTGGTGAGTGGGCTAAGCCTCACAATATGTTAGCAATAATGTGTTAAACATAAATCCACAAACTTGATTAAGCTGCTGAATCACAATCAAGCAAAACACAAAACCTTAACATATAAGAATGCTGCAATACATTGACCTGAAGAACCTCCACCTGAAGATGCCATGAATGCTGCAAACCAAAACCCAGTGCACTGCAACTCTTATGCTCTCTATCAGATTGTCTCAGGCTCAAACCAAGAATAGGACTTAATTCCAAAGAGAGCATTAATCTGTGAGAGTAGAGGTCATGATACACACACACACACACACACACACACACACACATTAGTTCACACGGTCAACTGAATCATTTAACTATAAGAGTTAGTCTTCCTCTTCTAATAAGGCTTTCTTATACTAATTGGACATATATAGCTGAAGCAGTGGCGGATGCATTGAGGGGCATGGGGTCAGCAGACCCCCGAACTTCGATGAACGTCCATGAATATCTAGGGTGCTAACCCTCTAAACTTCGGTGAATATCTATGGATACCTTGGGTGCTACCCGTTTGAAGATTAGAGTTGGCATCATACATGTCCTTCAACTGTTTGATAAAATGTCTGAAAGAAGAATGGCTCTTCTTAGTATTTTTTTTAATAAATATTACTTTGTCAAAACAACATAATTTTGAACCCTTAGTCTAATTAAAAAAAATAAACACAAAGAGCCCAAAAAAAAAAAAGAAAAAAAAAGATGCTCTACAACTTTTTAAAAGGGAATACTTGTCCGTGTCTCCTATTCCCATTCATGCAACAATAGCGAAAAGCAAACCCCAGGTCCCCAGCACAGCCCCCAAATTCAATTCCAAATTTTCAATTCTCGTTCACAAATTCCAATTACCAAACTCCATCTCTAACGCCTAAACTCTTAGCACTCCACTTCGACAATCATTTCGACGACCACCTAAATTTCATCTTTCGAATTTCAAAGTAAGTTTTTCATAACTTATTCAATTTAAATTTCTTTCATGAATACTTACATTTGATTATTGATGTGAGTCATATATGGTTTTTATTTAGATTAGTTGATATGTGTGTTTTAGACTTTTAGTATTTGTGTTGATAAATTGATGAAAGTTTTTATTTAGACTATTGAATGTGTTGAGTTTTGTGTGAGGAGTTGATTTGAGTGAGTTTATCAAATTAGAGTAATTCCTAATAAAATTGGTGTGGACTTTATTCAAATCATACATTTATGTTGCGATATTATAAGAAACAATGCACAAATCCTACAGTGAACAATCCGGGTAGTTCAAGTTCAAAAGAAAGTGAGTTAGAAGAAATTTTGAATACTCTTCCAGGGGATCTTGGAACTCGACCTTCAATGTTAGATTATGAGCTTAATATTTGAGATCAAGTTAGAAGAGCTTATCTACAAAAGGCGTATTGTCGGCCTATACTACAGCCTTTTCCACAAAGACTTTTTTTTGGAGTTCCTCAACGCTTTAATCCCGAGTGGTATTATGAGTTCCATTGGCTAGAGTACAATATAAAAAAGGATGCCACATATTGTATTTGGTGCTATCTATTTAGCTGC
This sequence comes from Pyrus communis, assembly GCF_041283825.1. Lineage (NCBI taxonomy): Eukaryota > Viridiplantae > Streptophyta > Magnoliopsida > Rosales > Rosaceae > Pyrus > Pyrus communis. Next base: position 12,326,994 of record NC_142565.1, read on the forward strand.
AATTTTCAACAAGGAAGTAATGATGTATTTGTTGGGAAAGGGTTCGAAAATTGGAAGAAAGGGCTAGAATTACTTAGGAGGCATGAAGGAGGTGCTTCTAGTGTTCACAATAAAGTTAGCCAAAAATATTTGGATCTAATGAATCAAAAACAACATATCGAAACAGTTTTGATCAAGCATACCGACCAAAGCTATGTTGACTATCGCATTATGTTGAATGTGGCAATTGATTGTACTAGATTTTTATAGCGACAAGGTCTTCCTTTTCGTGGCCATGATAAAAAAGAAGCTTCAGATAATAGGGGGACTTATATAGAGCTCTTGCAATTTCTCGCAGATCATGATGAGAAAATTAAAGGGACCTTGTTAATGCTTCTGGTAACCTAAAGTTAGTTGCTCCTTCAATTTAAAAGGACCTTGTTGATGCGTGTGCTATTGAAACAATTGTTTCATGATATGAATGGTGCATTTTTTTTCTATAATCGTTGATGAATCACATGATGTTTCAATTAAGGAGCAAACGGCAGTGGTGTTTCGCTATGTAAGTAAAAGAGGGGAAGTAATCGAAAGGTTTGTGGGAGTTCAACATGTTGCCAAGACTACTTCAATTGAGTTAAAGAAGTCCATTGATCAATTGTTTTCAAGAAATAAATTGAGTATTTCCATGCTACAAGGACAAGGTTATGATGGAGCTAGTAACATGAAAGGTGAGTTCAATGGTCTTAAATCAAGGATATTAAGAGAAAATCCTTGTGTTTTTTATGTTCATTGTTTTGTGCATCAACTTCAACTAGCTCTTGTTGTGGTGGTAAAGGGAAATGTTGATATTGCTACTTTTTTCACATTGGCAAATAGTGTGGTTACTAATGTTAGAGCATCTTGTAAGTTTTGTGATGCACTTAGAGAGCAACTACAAAAGGATCTTATGGAAGCTTTAGAAAACGATTGTCTTATAATGGGCCGGGGTTTAAATCGAGAAACTAGTCTCAAGCGTGCCAGTGACACACGTTGGAACTCACATTATGGTACCTTGATTAGTATCATTTCCATGTTTGGTTCCGTGGTGAAAGTGCTTGAAATGATTGTTGATGATGGTTCTAGGGATAATGTAGGAGAAGCAAATAGGTCATTGGGAGATATACAATCTTTCAAATTTGTGTTTGACCTTTTCTTAATGAAATCTATATTGGGGGTTACAAAAAATTTATCACAAGCATTACAAAAGAAAGATCAAGAGATTGTGAATGCTATGACTTTAGTTAATGTATGTAAGCAACAACTACAAAACATGAGAAAGAATGGATTTCATCTTTTGCTTGATCAAGTGTCTTCATTTTGTGACAAGCATGATATTGAGATTTGTAGCATGGATGATCGATATGTTACTCGATTGTGAATGCTATGGGTTTAGTTAATGTATGTAAGCAATAACTACAAAACATGAGAGATAATGGATTTCATCTTTTGCTTGATCAAGTGTCTTCATTTTGTGACAAGCATGATATTGAGATTTGTAGCATGGATGATCGATGTTACTCGAAGGAGATCACGGTGTGGAGCTCAAAGAATCACAAACTTCCATCATTATCGTGTGGAGATCTTTGTTGCTATTAAATAGTCGTTTTGATGAGGCAAATACAGAGTTGCTTCTTTGTTTAGCAAGTTTGAGCCCGGATGATTCATTCTCGGCTTTGATGAACAAAAGCTAATTTGTTTTGCTTAGTTTTATCCGAATGAATTTACTACTTGTTAACTATTGACACTTGAAGATCAACTTGGGCATTATATTCTTGATATGCATTCGAATAGTGAATTTTCTCAATTGAAAGGAATTGGTAGTCTAGCAAAAAAAAAAAAAAAATGGTGGAGACACGGAGGAATAAAGTATATAATCATGTGTATTTGCTAATTACATTGGCTTTGGTTCTAATGGTTACTGCTGCTTCAGTGGAGAGAGCTTTTTTCGCTATGAATATTGTGAAGACTCTATTGCATACCAAATGGGAGATCAATGGATGAGTGATAGTATGATGGTTTATATTGAGAGCAATGTTTTTTCTTCCATTGACAATGAAGCTATAATGCAACATTTTCAAAATATGAAAACGAGTCAGGGACTATTGTAACTTGTATTATTATTTGTTCTATAAGTTATGAATGATGAAACTATGGTTTAATTTTAAGGTTATTATGTGTCTAAGAAATGCTTGTAAACTTTTACATGTGATCCCTCGAAATATTTTTCCTGGATCCACCATTAAGCTGAAGCCAAAATATCCAACCTTATACTCATATTCTTACATTCTCCTACTTGAGCATAAGATCAATTTTAGACACAACTACACTAATTATAAGAAGTGATCACAAGGCCTTATTCAAGAACCATTATCATGACTAATGTTCTATTGCATCTCAAAATACAGAAACTAAGAATCATGAACCACAAACAAGCATGCAGTATTGATTCTAAGTTCACAGGTATCCAATCTGCAATTTATAACTCCTGACCAAACTAATATACAAATTCATACAACAAATCTGCTCCTGCTCTTCAAAAGATTCAAAATAACAATCACCATTTGAGAGCAGCATTTCAATTATAAATCAAAAGAACAATTCACAATCAATTACTTAAACAGATAAACTGTTTTCCAAAGCAACAAATGAATCCAATCGTCAAACTTAGTTTGCCATTCAAAACCACAAAACTCCATAAATGAAGAATTGAGTATTAATGCAAAGTGACTTATCAAAACAGAAAAAGAGACTAAAAACCTAGCTACAAAACTAGTCAATATAAAAATAATTTAACCTTAGCATTATCAGGATAACATCAACTGTTCCAGAATCTTTAATCCTCACAACAGCAATCCTGATCCCTTACCAAAACTAGCCAACTACTCCCACTGATCAAAACCTTCTAGTAAGCCCATCCGAGCAACATGTAACTTGAACTTTCCAATAGGCAATTTAGTCATAGGATTAGCAAGCATCATAGTTGTGCTAATATGTTGTACTTCAATCACTCCCTTCTTGACTTGTTCTCTAACCTTAAGAAACTTTATATTCATCAATCTCGAAGCTGAAGTTCTTATGTTATTCTTGGCAAAGAACACAACAAAGTTATTATCACAATACATCTTCACTGGCTTTTGTATTGAATTCACAATGTTTAAGTTTGACATAAAGTTTCTTAACCAGGCTGCTTGCTTCATGCCTTCAAAACAAGCCACGAATTCAGCCTCCATGGTAGATGTTGCAATGACAGTTTGTGTTGCACTTTTCCATGAAACAACCCCTCCATTATTAAGCATAAATATATATCCTCATGTTGACTTCCTATCATCTACATCTCTAGCTAGGTCTAAGTTTGTATATCCCACAAGCTTCAAAGTATCACTTATGCCATAAACCAACATGAAATTTTTGGTTCTCTGCAAGTATCTCAGGACTTTCTTAGCAGCTTCCCAATGAGCTTCACCTGGATTTGCTTGAAACCCTGCCTACAATAAAGGCAATATTCGGTCTTGTGCAAATAGTTGCATATATCAGGCTTCCAACCAAGGAAGCATAAGGTTTGGACTGCATCTTGGTTATTTCCAAATTAGTCTTTGGGCACTGACTTTTGGAAAACTTGTCTCCCTTGTTTATTGAAACCTGACCATTGCTCCAGCTTTTCATATTCTGATATAATGTGGTTCAAATTCGCCTTTGGCGTGAATGGACTATAAGACCTCTCACTTATAAGTGAGGAGAAATACTATTAGACTGTAGTACTAAGTGACAATAATGTTTTTTAGTAGCACTTCACAAATATCAAATTTGATGAGACAGAAGAATGACAAATTGATATGGACATCGAGTCTTCAATATTGAAACATATTGGGCCCTCTCAGCCCAGTTGAAAATATAAGCGAAAACATGATAATAAGAGCGTTTTTCTATATTCCCTCAATTCTTAATACGACAACTTTTTTAGAAGTGCTTTTAAAATGACTAAAAATATTTTTGGTGAAAATATTTTTAGGTTCCAAAAGCACTTTTAATTATTTTGAAAGCACTTCCAAACACATTTTTAGGGAGAACTAATGCTTGTTGGGTATTTTGTTTTGACATAATTCACACCCAAAAGAGAAGTAAGCTACGTCTGAGTTAAACTTGGAGATAGAAGTCTTCTTTAGTTTTTCAACAATGAAGTAAGACTAAGCACATGAGGTTATTATCCTAAGTCGGTACAAGTTGATAGGATCTCTTCTTTTAGGTCCCCATGTCTCTCCCGTATGGTGACATTGGGGGGGGGGGGGGGGGGGGGGTGGGGGGAGGGGCGCGTAAAAGAAAGGAAAGAGAGGGAATGGGTATATATGTAAATTTTCTCATATTAATTCAAGAAAATTGCAAAACGTGGACACATTTAACATCCATTGTTTTGTTTAAACACAACTAACCAAAAATCAGCTTACATTGGTCTCAAAGTAACATGCGAACAAGTAATACATATATTTAAGCAAGATGGTTACTACTCAGTTGTCGACTTCTATCAAGGTAGATGTATTTTAATGAGCCAGTATCCGACTCTCCTCTTCACGGGGATGAGAATTTGACACTTCAATTTCGATTAGGCTTCAGCCAAGAAAAAGAACATTGTAGGCATCATGTAAAAAAATTTAGCTTAAAGGAGACAACTCAAATTTTCTATTCAAAAAGGGTTTGCAACTAGCATTATTGTCTGGTGATATTTTTCTTGAATAGAAGGTCTTGCATTTTAATCCTCTTAAATAACGAGTTTGATACCAAATTTATTATAGTTAACCTATTGTGTGCTTAGCCCAAACTTCTAGTGTAAAATATCATTGCATTGAGAAAAACAAAAAGGAATTTGCAAACAAAGTACAATAGTTCATTTTATAAACATAAAAAATTAAAACTGAATTAGAAATTGTAATGAAAAGGACTTTATTGCTTGTCACACACTTCTTCAACTTTGCCAATTTTGTTGCACAATGGGAAGAGGCCAATGCTCCTATATATCTACACCAGCACTAGAGTAGTGGTCTTACTAGGGCTCCAGAAATCTCCACATTTGGAAACTACAGCTGTCAAGTACATAGCACTGAGAGCAAAGCCTTGTACCTTTGTGTGACATTTCACATTTTCCTTCGAGAACGGAAGATTTGTAAAGGAGGGGCTGCCACTGTGCGATGTTGTCCAACTCAGAAGTTCTTCGTCTCCATAAACATCACTTTTCTGAAAGAATTGGTTCATCATTCCAGTCTGCTGACTTCCATCAGTAGTCGAGTAAACCCACACAATGCCTTCTGTAACGAAGAGAATGCTATCAAATGGTTCTCCCGTTCGACGAACGATGGTGTTCTGAGGGTACACCACTGGCTTGAGATAGTCCCATATCATTTCCCGCACTTTCTCATCCATATTTCGTAGCCTTGGTAACTACACATGCAATAACGCTTACAATATTAATTAATTGATCAAGATATAAATATATTTTAGCAAAAAAAAAGAAAAAAAGAAGATGTTATATTTATAGGAAGTGCTTTAAGGGAAGCTATTCCCATTTTTTTTAAAATGAGAATTAGTTGTGGATCCACACTAAATCGAATTTCAACAATCTGAACCATCTATTAAAGACAATACATGAACTAAGAAGACAATGCATGTGATGCCTAGGGACAATCACTTCAATCATAGGCAGTCCAGCAGCAAGGCTAAAAAGGTTTGCGTCTTGGGCCTCACTCTATATTAGGCCTCATATTTTCTTCATACTCTTATTATTTATCTTAAAATTTATTTGTTTATCTTATTCTAGATTAGAAAGAAGAAGAAAAAAAATCTTTTATTCTCATAAATTTAATCTGATGTACCTTAAATTCTTATATTTTTGTGAAAAAAAATCATATTAAGGTGCTAAATTAAGGCGGCCTCGTGTCATTTTCGTCTTAGGCCTCGTTTGCATTGGAACGGTTTTTGCTCGAATAATAATTTATACGAAAATTCATTTTTCTTGATTAGACGCTGCCTTCTTCTTTTAATTTTATTTGGTTTGATGTCCCTCTTAAGAAAGACTCCCAGCGTATATGTGTGTGTGTGTGTGAAGAGAGAAGGAGGAGGGACGAGTTTGATTTTTGTCGAGGAACATACTTTAATCATTGGCTTGAAAAGAGAACGCTTTAGCTCTCGTCTGGTACTCCATGGAAAAAGAGAGAATAGATTATCGACACCTGCATCCTTGTCTAGTTCAATTGCTTGTTTTATGTTTTTTACGACTTCTTTCTCCAAATCTGGACGGAGATTGTTTTCGGAGAGCCACGCTCTTAGACCTTCCACTATGATCTTCCGCTTCGGTTCTTGCACTTTCTTTTCCTCCTCCCACAGCAGACAATTCTGTTTCACAAAAAAATAAAAAAAAAGCTTCAGTTTCATCCAACCCTATTACATAACCCTAACCCTAACTAGGCATCCTTCAGTGGGGAAAATAATGAACATAGGGATATAGATAACCAACCTGCACGTTTCCAATAAGATAAGAAAATAATAGCAACCCAATAGCGGGAATAAGAATTGAAAAGAGGTTCTCCCACACCAAAATTACTGCAAAAGAAAAATAGAATATTAGGGTAACTCAAGATGTGGTACTATATTGAATACTTCAAAACACCATAGAATTCACAAATAAATTATAATCCAAACCTTAGATTTAGGATACCCCAGGACCATGAGTAAAAGAGCTTTGTCAAAAAATTTATTCGTCCGGTGTTTCCAGACTCAATTCCTTTAGAAAAATATTCCAAAGTCAAATACCGTAGAATTTAGTGGACTTGTGGGACAGAATTCAGTAAGCAATTTTGTGACATTCGTTGAAATATTGTCATCGCAATAGAAACTGGCTTTACATCCTGCAGTGTTTCTGTATGCCTGGTGCCAACACGCTGTTTCCCGTTCAATAGAGAAAAAGTACCAAAAAGCTCCAAGTACCTAAAAAAATCACCAACAGACTATACGTTTAATCAATAAAAAGTGTAGCTACACTGAAAAGTATCAAAAACAGATCACCAAGAGAAAGAAAAGTATCTATAGAGCTCTGAAAAACAATAATCAATTAGCTAAATTAATGTCGCCAATTATAAAAATAAAAAAAAAGAGTAATTATATAATATTGGGGTGATAAAAAAAAAGTATTTTTATCCTATTTTATACAAAAAGTTAAAACTTCTTAATTATAAGTAGAGAAAAACACCACGTACCTAGTGTTAGACAAATATTTGAACTCTAGACCGAGCCAACCCATTCATAAAACTCATGTGACATCGAGATTGTTTGGCTATTTGGTTGGAAATGCTCTTATCGAGCAAATGCCGGGAATTATGGGGGTTCTGCTAATTTGATAGTAAATAAAGACCCCAAATTCCTAGGTCAACACTTTTCGATCAAAAATTATTGAAGCATTGATTAGTAACTATAGATAAAAAACAATCAAAATGAAGAAATGAGGAGAAATCGATGAAACTTACATGACTAGCAATGATGAACAGAAAAAAGTTGAAGCACCTTTAATCCACACCGGAGTGTTTTTCCTAAATTCCGTAGCAGCTAGGTAAATTTCATAGAACCTTGGCAGATATTGGACGAGAAGAAAGAAATTCACAATCTTTATGTTATCCAAATATCTAGACCCTCCCATTTTGAAACAAACAGCTCCTAGTAACACCTGCACAAGACAAATAATGAGTCAGATTTAATAACTTACCAAACTGACCACTTACTGATATAATCTTACTTGTGGGGTTGGACCAACAGCTAGAATGTCAATTATGATGGAGGTCCATGAGAACTCAAATGTTTTATCACGACGTTCAAACAAATCGAAAAACTTCGACTTCCAAGTACTTAAAGTAACTGTTTGTTCGTTGGGATGAGACTGGTCTTCTGGCAACGCGGACTTAATAGCTTGACGAATTTGATATGTAATATGCACTATGTAAGTGATATCTATGAGTGATCGGAAAAGAAGAGTTACGATCCTCAACTTTTTGTCCACTCCAAGGCACTTACTTTCGCCATCGATAATAGGAATGTACAAAAACAAGGGATATCTATATAGATTGCAACCATGCATGCAATTACAAATATCAAATTCGTCCGTGGAATATTTTCTTCATGTTTTTTCTCCTCCGTCTGATCTGAATCTTCTGCATCTGTCGACGTGGTAGCAGAATTTATGGTTGTCAGAAGATCTCCCGAGTAATAGCCTCGTCTCTTATATACAAAAAGGAAAAATCAGAGTCATTGGAGTTAGCCTAATAGTGAAGATGAGTAAGTAATGAGTAAGAGTATACTAGATTAAGAGTTCGAAACCCTTCAATGTAACAAAGAAAAAAAAATTAATAATGCGTGTTGTAAGGCTTGAAATCCAATAATAAGAACCATTAATAGTAATACTAATTCTCAAATCAACATCATTTTAACATAAGTCCATGACAAACCAGAAAGAATAAAAACATGCGTAGATGACCAAGCTTCACGAAGAGACACCACAAAAAAAAAAAAAATTAAAAAAAAAAAAATATTCAGAGAAACTAACCTCAGTTTAATGTTGCCATCTGCCGGATCCTCATTACTAATTTTCATCATTTCTGTTACCCATAATCAACAATCAGTAATGAAACCCAAAAAGGAAAAGAAAAAAAAATCAACAAACTAGAACTCTTAAGGCAGAATTAATTGGAGAATTTAGGAACACAAATTTTTTAAATAGAATTGGGATTCATAGCCAGTTGCTAGAAACCAATGTGGTGTTGAATTATAAGCAATGAGCTGATTAGTATTAGTGAATAACCTTGTGTTTAATTGTGTATCCACTTGTGTTTAGAATTACCAAGTGTAGGTCTAAATATGTAAGGCCTTGAGTGCCATGTGTAATGATCCTAGCTACTTGCTAGAAGAGTGGCTGTGATCAATTTCTAGATGTATTGGTATAGCTCAGCTTTGTTAACTATATTATTCTCCTTGCACGTTTTGTGCAAGGTATGAGAATCATTAAATGAAAAGAATTATTGCTTTGTGATTTCTGCAGAAAGAGTGTGCAACCAATTTTCATCCTCCTCATCTTTCAGTACATTCATCCCTTTCTTTTCTTTCGAATTATCAGAATCAAACACTAACATGGCCTCAGAGCCAGGTTGGATTCCTTGATATCTGGGCGTGACTGTGAAGCTAAAACGTCATTGACGTTGAAGCATTTAAGCTACATTCTAGCTCGCTTTGGTTCTGGTGAAGCTGCCGGAGCTTTATAGAAATCAAAAATCAGATTTGATCTCTTCCAAAACATCAGAGCCCACGATGGCCGGATTTGGAAGTTCAGAAGTTAGAACTTCGATCTTCTTCTGTGAGAACTACGAGTTCTGAAAAATCAAAATAACGACGGTTTTCAAGTCTCAAGGACTCTGGAAACTGGTAGAGAAAGGGATTACACTTCCTGATGATTCGAATAAGAAGAAGAAGGAAGTTGATGAAGCTGAAGCGGTGGATGAAGATGATGAACTGACTGCTGCGATGTTTATGAAGGATGCCAAAGCTCTCAGAATTATTCAAAATGCATTTTCCGATCAGATTTTTCCTCGGATTGCCAATGCAGACTCATCTAAAATGGCTTAGGATGTGTTATATGGTGAATATCATGGTGGTGATCAGGTATGGTCAGTTAAACTTCAAAATCTCAGGCGTGAATTTGAATATGCTAGGATGAGAGATGGTGAATCTTTATCTGGTTATCTTACTCGCTTAAATGAGATGATTAATCAAATGAAAACATTTGGAGAAACACTTTCGAATGAGAGATTAGTGCAAAAAGTGTTGATTAGTCTGAGTAAAGCTTATGATTCTATATGCTTGGTGATTGAAAATACTAAATGCCTTGAAACTGTTGAGTTACAAGAAGTACTTGCTATTTTGAAAAGTCAAGATCAGCATTTTGATTTACATTCCTTTGATGTAACTGAGAAGGCCTTTGCCTCCTTATCTGTGGGTAGTAATGGATAGAATAAGAACAATTCACAGTCTAGTGGTTATCAGGCTCAGAAAAGCTGGAATTCAAGGGGTAAGAAATGGGATTCAAAGCCAAAGTTTCAACAGAATCCATTTGGCATAACTGCACAGAATCTGACCTCATCACAATCTATGGGTTAAGCAGATGGAAAACCCTAGTGCAAAGTATGTTCTAAGTTTCATTTTGGAGAGTGCAAACATAAGGGGAAACAAAAATGTTATAACTGTGATAGATTTGGTCATTAGGCCAGAGAATGCATTGTAGGAAAGACTGTACAAAAGGCAAATTCTGCAAATCAGGTGTAAGTGACAGGGAATTTGTTCTATGCTAATAGTGCAATCTCAGAGACAAATGTCAATGGCAATTGGTACATTGACAGCGGTTGTAGTAACCACAAGACAGGGAATGCTGATCTCCTTGTTGATATAAGAACAAATGTTGTTGGAAAAGTGCAAATGCCTACTGGTGTGTTGGTAAATGTTGCTGGAATGGGATCATTGACAATAGACACCAATAAAGGCAACAAGTACATTAGAAAAGTCATGCATTTGCCAGGGTTGAAAGAAAACTTACTGAGTGTTGGACAAATAGATGAGCATGGATACTATCTATTATTTGGAGGGGGCATGTGTAGTGTGTTTGATGGACCTTCACTGGACAATCTATTCATCAAAGTTAAGATGAAAGAAAATAGATGTTATCCTCTTTCTCTGTTGAAAAACAATCTGTTGGATCTAAAAGCTAGCATAGATCACTCTACTCGGACTTGGCACAGAAGACTAGGTCACTTGAATTTCAAGGGACTACAGCAACTTAGAGAGAAAGATATGGTGCATGGTCTTCCATATTTAGAAGAAATCAAAGAAGTATGTGAAAGGTGTCAATTTGGAAAACAACACGGAGATTGGTTCCCAAAAGAACAAGCTTGGAGAGCAAATTGTCCCCCGGAACTTATTCATGTAAATTTGTGTGGTCCTATGCAGAATGCATTCTTGGCTGGAAACAAATACTTTATGTTGCTTATTGATGATTGTACAAGGATGATTTGGGTGTATTTTCTCAGATACAAATCTGATGCATTCAATTGTTTTGGAAAGTTCAAGTCAATGGTGGAGCTGTAGAGTGGTTTCAAAATTAAATGTTTAAGGCATGACAGAGGTGGAGAATTCTTATCATCTGAGTTCTCTAAGTTCTGTGAAACTAAAGGAATTCAAAGGCAACTTACCATGGCTTATACTCCTCAACAGAATGGAGTAGTGGAAAGGAAAAACTGAACTGTGGTTGAAATGGCAAAAGTTATGCTTTATGACAGAGGTATGCCATACTTTCTTTGGGCTGAAGCTGTGCACATTGCGGTGTATATTCTAAATAGGTGTCCTACAAAGGCACTTGGAAATATAACCCCATTTGAGGCTTATAGTGGTAGAAAACCAGGTATAGCACATCTTAAGATTTTTGGTTCTTTGTGCTATGTACATGTGCCTACTAAGCTGAGACAAAAAGACTAGATGCAAAAAGCACCAAGGGTGTGTTTGTTGGTTATGCAACCTGTGAAAATGGATATATAGTTCTTGATCCAATCTCCAAGAAACTTGTTCTATCAAGAGATGTTGTCTTCGATGAAAAAGCTTCATGGAATTGGAAAGAAGATCCTCAACAATCTGTGCAAATGGTTGAAGCTAATGGAAATAAAACTCCTTCATCCTCACATGTGTCTCTATCTCCACATGAGGAAAGTATCCGTTCAACTAATTCTAGCTACATCAGTACTCAATCACTTGCAGGTGAATCTTCAAAGAGTATAAGCAAAGTTGAAAGGAGTACTCAGGCTTATGATCATACACCACTAAAATGGAGGAATCTTGATGATATTCTTGCTCAATGCAATATGTGTGTTATGGAACCAGAAAGTTATGCAGATGCAGCTTAAGATGAATTATGGTTAAAAGCAATGCAGGATGAGTTGACCATGATTGAAAAGAATGACACATGAGAATTAGTGGATAGACCAACAATGCAGCCTGTTATTGGAGTTAAGTGGGTTTATAAAACCAAATTGAATCTGGATGGCACAGTTTTAAAGAATAAGGCAAGGTTGGTTGTCCAAGGTTATGCTCATAAACCTAGTTTGGACTATAATGAAACTTATGCTCCAGTGGCTAGACTAGACACTATCAGAACTCTCATTGCATTAGCTGCCCAAAAGAGCTGGAAGTTGTATCAGCTTGATGTTACATCTGCCTTCTTAAATGAAGTACTGCAGGAAGAGGTATATGTAGATCAACCAGAAGGGTTTATAGTGCAAGGCAAGGAAGACAAAGTGTATAGGCTCCATAAAGCTCTCTATGGACTGAAACAGGCACCTAGAGCCTGGTATGGGGAAATTGATACATATTTCTCACAGTGTGGTTTCCAAAAGAGTCTTAGTGAACCAACACTTTATATCAAGTCAGGTGGAGAAAAAGATATCATAATTGTTTCTATCTATGTAGATGATATTGTCTATACAGGTAGTAGCATCGAAATGTTGAGAGAATTCAAGAAGGACATGATGTTGAAATATGAGATGACTGATTTGGGTCTTCTTCACCATTTTCTCGGAATGGAAGTCATTCAAACTAACTCTAACATTTTTATTCATCAACAGAAGTATGCCTCTTCTTTGTTGAATAAATTTGGTTTGAATGAATGCAAATCTGTGACAACACCACTGGTAGCAATTGAAAAATTGAGCAAAGATGATGGAAATGGTCCAACAAATGAAGAATAATATAGAAAGATTTTGGGGAGTTTGCTGTATCTGACTGCTACAAGACCTGATGTGATGTATGCAGCAAGCTTGCTTGCAAGGTTTATGCATTGTCCTACAATGAAACACTATGGAACTGCCAAGAGAGTTCTCAGGTACATTAAAGGAACATTAGACTATGGTCTAGAATATGTGAAGGGCTGAAAAGCTATGTTAATTGGTTTTTGTGACAATGACTGGGGAGGATCAGTTGATGATAGCAAAAACACTTTAGGGTATGCTTTTTCTTTTAGCAGTGGGATTTTCTCTTGGGCTTCAGTTAAACAAAATTGTGTAGCACTTTCATCTGCTGAGGCAGAATACATCAGTGCTTTAGAGGCAACTGCACAAGCAATCTGACTTAGATTTGTACTGGAGGATTTAAGAGAACTTCAAACTGAAGCAACTCCATTGCAGTGTGACAACACATCTGCAATAGCTATCACAAAGAATCCTGTGTTCCGTCAAAAGACTAAGCACATTGATCGAAGGTATCACTTTATCAAAGATGCTTTGTAAGAATGAATTATAGACATGATTTACTGTCCTACGAAGGAACAATTGGCAGATATCTTCACAAAACCATTGGCTAAAGATCGATTCAACTACCTCAGAGATTTGCTTGGAGTAAAATCAGCTCAAAGCTTAAAGGGGAGTGTTGAATTATAAGCAGTGAGCTGATTAGTATTAGTGAATAACCTTGTGTTTAATTGTGTATCCACTTGTGTATAGAATTACCAAGTGTAGGTCTAAATATGTAAGGCCTTGAGTGCAATGTGTAATGATCCTAGCTACTTGCTAGATGAGTGAATGTGATCAATTTCTAGATGTATTGGTATAGCTCAGCTTTGTTAACTATAAGGGTACAAGCAATCTAACTTGGAAGACTAGTGCACACACAGGTAGTTTTCGATATCTTTTCATTTGAAATTCCATTTATTAACAACTTAAAACTTTCTTCCTTTTGCTGTGTTGTACTGATATATAGGGCTTAATTTGGTTTGCACAGGTATAAAATTTATGTAGAAGGATGGGCGTGGTCTGTAAGTGAAAAATACATCATGGCATGCGATTCTATGACGCTGTATGTAAAACCTCGTTACTACGATTTCTTTATGAGAGGCATGACGCCATTGCAACATTATTGGCCTATTAGGGACAACAGCAAGTGCACTTCTCTAAAGTTTGTTGTGGAATGCGGCAATAATGACACAGACAAGGTTAAATATCTCTGTCTATGTCCAAGTAAAACTTCAAGCATACGATGAAATTATATGTATTTTTTGTGAAACAGTAGGACATGTTATGTTGCAGACTGTGAATTTGAACTGTAGGTGCATGAAATTAACATTTTGGTATCTCGTAAATATGGCAGGTGCAGGAAATTGGGGAGGTAGCTAGCAAATTCATACAAGAAGATCTAAAGATGGACTATGTGTACGATTACATGTTTCATGTGCTAAATGAATATGCAAAGCTCTTGCAATTCAAACCGACTATACCTCTCAGTGCAGTGGAGATATGCTCAGAAACAATGGCATGTGCTGCAAATGGCACATGGAAAAACTTCATGGTGGAGTCCATGGTGAAGTATCCTAGTGATGAATTGCCATGCACTCTGCCTCCTCCATACGATTCTCCAGCTATTCGTAATTTTCTTGAGAGAAGGGCTAATTCAACTAAGCAAGTGGAAGCTTGGGAAGATGAATATTGGAAAAGTAGCAATAAAACGCAATAGAACCTTTTCCAATGTCTCCTGTTGTGCATTTTCTGTATTCCATAGGCTATGACTTGTAATTTTATGTCCTAGACTTAAATGAAGAGATTTGAACATAGGATTCCAAGTAACTTTGCTGATTAATATCCACTTAAAGTTTTATCCTTACACGATCATTTAGTTAACTGACAGTCTTCACTTTGTTAGAGAATGTTCTGAATTCAAATCTCATAGGCGACAGTTATATCAAACAAGGTTTTATCCTTGATTTTGGCTAAACAACACTCCCCTTAACGTTGATGGGGAATTTTAAACACACCATAACAATATTTTCTTCAAGTCTCAAATACGAAAAATCACAAACCTAGGTTTACACCAAATACCTTGCCACTTAGTGTTAGGATATACATAGTTGAGATATTTTGTATGCCTTGTATTGAGTGACATGTGTCATTAGGAGATTGGTTGTATTATGTCCTAAGGTGGTTACACTGTGTGTATTTATATTGTAAGTCAAGGCATTGTAATTATTAAGTGGTGAAATGAAAAGATTGTTCTTCAAGATTCTCTCTCTTCTCTTTGAGCTTTTTCCCTCTCTTCTTCTAAGTTCTTATAGTTGACATGGTATCATCGCCAATCAAAGTCTTATGCCATTTATTGTGATCCTACTGCTTCTGCTCATAGTGCTTGTCGGTGATTGTTCTTGGTGTTGTTTCTATAGAACTTAAGATCACAGGTTTTTACTTTGTTTGCATACCGATTAAACTGTGGGTTACCTGTATTTATAGCTTCAACATGATTACAACTGAGGGTTTGAAAACCCTATTTACAAGGAGATTCAAAATTCAAAAGATATATAACAGAAAGCTATAGATTACAAATATTGAAAAGATTCATCCTATAAACAAGGAAGCCTAATAAGTGAGGAGTTCAAACATAAACAAACTTTTGGAAGTACGCTGGACTCCTCAAAGCACGATGGAATTATCCCGAGGTTGACTTTGTCTAACAGCCTTCCGCAAGCTAACAGGTTGTGAAACAACTAGAAGCTTGGAAACAAGGAATTTAAATCTTGACGAAGATAGACCTTCAGTGAAAATGTTAGTGAGCTGGTCCTGAGAACAAGCATACTGTACCAAGAGTTGACCACGAACAACTTTCTCATGAACATAATGATAGTCCACTTCCAAATGCTTGGTTCTAGAATGAAAAACAGGATTGGAGGCAAGAGCAATCAAAGTGACATTGTCACACCAGATTATTGGTTGAACCAAATGCAAATGGAGATCTCTATATAACGACCGTAACCAAGATAACTCAGCTGTAGTATAAGCTAATTGTCGGTACTCCACCTCGGCACTCGATCTGGAGTCGGTCTTCTGCTTCTTCGAACTCTAGGAAACAAGCTTTGAACCCAAATAAATACAAAAACCACCGGTAGAATGACGAGTATCTGGGTTACCAGCATAATCTGCATCAAAATAGGCTGTTAACTTTGCATCTCCTGGTTTATACAGTAAGCCATGATTAAACGTAGCTTTCAAGTAACGACGTATTCGTTTGACTGCTGCCCAGTGTGTGTTCTTCGGTGAGTGCATAAACTGGCACACCTGATTTACAACATACAACAAATCAAGCCGAGTTATTGTGAGATAATGTAGAGCACCAACAACACTACGATACATTCTAGATTTTCATGTGGATCACCATCATAGGCATTTAATTTCTGACCAGTCACCACCGGAGTAGAAATAGGTTTGGCTTCTGTGAACTTAGTTCTCATGAGTAAGTCTAAGGCATACTTAGACTGACTGAGATGCATGGAATCACCATTATATTTGACCTCAATACCCAGGAAATAATTCAATGGGCCCAAGTCCTTCATGGAAAACAAACTGCCAAGTTTCTTTATCAAATGCGCCATTGAGTAGAACTATTTCCCGTAATTAGAATGTTATCTATATAGATTAACAGAATAGGATATAAACCCCTTTTATTGAAAACAAACAAACTGTAATCACATGTAAATTCTTCAAAGCCCAGTTGAAGTAAGAAGTCTGAAAAGCGTTGAAACCAAGCTATAGGCGCTTGTTTTAAACCATAAATAGAACGTTGCAACTTACAAACATGATTTGGAAACTGCTGATCAATGAAACCCGATGGTTTACGCATGAAAACATGTTCAGTTAAATAGCCGTGTAGAAACGCATTTTGAACGTCGAGTTGACGCATAGCCCACTTCTTGAGCACGACATAACTCATAACAAGTCGAATCGTGTTGTGCTTAACCACGGGGCTAAACGTCTCATTGTAATCCACGCCAACTTTTTGGTGAAATCCATTGGCTACTAAACGAGCTTTATGACGCTCTATAGTACCATCTGCTCTTCGTTTAATCTTGAACACACATTTGTTTGGGAGCACGTTCATGTTAGGATGATATGGAACTAAACTCCAAGTCTCACACCGTTGTAGAGCATTGAACTCTTGCACCATAGCATGTCGCCACTCCTTATGCTTCATTGCCTGACTGTAACAGGTAAGTTCAACAGAAACTGAATCAAATGCAACATGCATAGCATACTTGGGATTAGGTTTGATGACCCCTGACTTGAATTGTGTAGTCATTGAATGACATGTACCACGAGGCTCATCAATATGCACAGGTTGTGAATCCACTAATACTTGCTCATTTGATGGTAGGGAGGGTCCTAAGGGCAGCCTAAGTTCGACAGGTGAAAGGGATGTAGGTGAGTTAATAATTGAAGGGTTTATATTTGGCATGGTGGTAGCATCATGATGGGAGTCTGAAGATGGTGCGGAATTAGTGGTAGGAGAAATTTGTGGGATAGGAAGAGGATTAGTTTGACTAGGACTAGACAAAACAGGCATCGTAGAAGTACTTGGTGATGGGAACGTAAATAATAATTGGGACAAGTGATTGTTACCTGGTGCATCAACGCTTTCAGAAGAAGATGTGAGTCCCTTAAAAGGGAAGAAATCCTTATCGAACAAGACATGGCGAGACAAATAAATTCGTCTCGTGGACAGATCCAAGCATTTGTATCCTTGATATGGTGTTAACCAGGGAACCAAAGACTTTCAACATGTCATAATTTGGTTTCCTATGAAACATTTTCTCAAATGGTGATGTGTTTGATAGAACACGCGTTGGCAAGCGATTGATTAATTATGTAGCAGTCAAACATGCATCAAACCAAAATTTATTTGGCATGGAAGACTGAGAAAGCATGACAATTGCAGTTTCAACAATGTGGCTATGTTTGTGTTCGGCCAAACCATTTTGTTCAGGGTGTTTAGGGCACGAAAAACATTGTGAATACCATGGGCTGCAAGAAATTGTTGGAAAACATGACTTTTGTATACACCACCTTCATCGCATTGAAGAGTTTTGATTGAGCAATTAAACATATTTTCAACTTTGGCTTTAAACTTCACAAAAATTTCAAACACTTCAAATTTTTGTTTCATGAGAAAAATCCAAGAATATCGCGAATAATCATCAACAAACAACACATAATAACGAAAACCTTCATTAGAAATAACTGGAGAACACCACACATCAGAGTGTAAAAGTTGCAAAGGAAATTGAGATATAGACTCGGAAATATTGAAAGGTAACCTAGTACTTTTACCTAGAGGACATGACTCACAAAAGGTTACATCACAAGTACCATGAATAGGTACCATTTTATTTGAAACTAAAATTTTTATTATTGGTTTGGCAGGGTGGTCAAGACGAGCATGCCACTTTTGAGCTGAGACCCTTACTCCCACAAATGCAGATACAGAATGATTGAGAAATCCACTGCCATCTGGAAATGGGTACAACTCATTCTCACATCTCCCTCAGAAAAGCGTCTTCTGTGTCTTGAGGTCCTTGACAAGGAAAAAATGTGGAAAAATTAGTAAGTAACAATCATTATCTAGGGTAAACCTATGGGTAGAAAGAATATTAGTGGATGCATTAGGACAGTGAAGGACATCTCTTAAAACAAAAGAGCAAGCATTAGTTTGAAGTTGATTTGAACCATAGTGTGCAATCGAGATACCAATATTATTACCTACACCTCCCACACCTTCATTACCATTATATTCTTTGGGGTTGACCAAACTTTAAAGATTTGGGGTAATATGTGCATTGGCACCTGTGTCGAGGAGCCAACATCCATTCTGTTGTTTGTTAAGGGTGATAGGTGAGGACGTCATTGCTGAAAGACGTTTGGTTGGTATTTTGCCTTCAAATGCAGTATTCATGCGTTGATAGCAGTCAAGTGCAGGATGACCTAGTTTGCCACAAATTTGACAAACAATTCTTTCTCAACAAGAAACAAACCTGTCTTCATTACCTTGGTTGTTCTACGGATGATTGGTGTTGCGAGGGTTGTTCCCTCTTGGAAGTGCACCACGATTTGAGGGGTTGCCTCGTCCTCCACCACTAGACCACCAACACGTCTTCATGAGGCCACAAAGGCATTGACCGCCTTCAACCAAAGGGACATTGTGTTCTGCCAGTTTCCATTCCATAGTCAGCAGCAGGGATTTAAGAGTTGGATATATGGTACGAGTGTCACGAGCTTGTGCAGCACTCACAGTCATCTCGAACCCTGGCCCAAGATTATTCAACACAATCTGAACCAGTTCTTCATCACTTACAAGTTGCCCAGCAAGGGCAAGGTTGTCAGCTATTGCATTCATTCGATCCAGGTAATCCGCCACAGATAGATCATTTTTTTTTGTCCGCAACAACACATTTCTTAGAAACAAAATTCGATTTTGAGATGTGGATGCATACCTTTGCTCAAGAGCTTCCCATATAGCTCGAGCAGTTCTTTTGCTTGCCACCACATACAAGATAGAAGCAGTGAGAGATCCATTAATCCAGTTAAGGACCATTTGATCCTGCTGCACCCAAGTTGTATACGCAGGATTCACAGTGGCTGAACCATCAACATGTTTTGCAAGGCATAGCAACATGCCATTAACGTAGCCCATCAGATCCTGACTTTTCAGAATAAGGAGAATTTGTGCTAACCATAGTAGGTAGTTGGTTCTATCTAATTTGATGTTGACGATAGTGGAGAAGGGTTGGAAAATGGTGTTTTAGGGGTTGGGTTAACAACAAGAATAACTGGAACAAATGAAACATTGTTTTCAACCATGGAAGCGATGTTGGGAAGAATGACAGGACTAGGATCTTTGTCGTTAGACAAAAAAAGCTCTAAAGACCATATAGAACTTAAGATCGTAGGTTTTCACTTTGTTTGCATACCCATTAAACTGTGGATTGCCTGTATTTATAGCTTCAACATGATTACAACTGAGGGTTTGAAAACCCTATTTACAAGGAGATTCAAAATTCAAAAGATACATAACAGAAAGCTACATATTACAAATATTGAAAAGATACATCTTATAAACAAGGAAGCCAAATCAGTGAGGAGTTCAAACATAAACAAACTCCTTAAAGTACGCTGGACACCTCAAAGCACGGTGGAATTATCTTGAGGTTGACTTCGTCTAATAGTTTCGTCGTTAATTAGTTCTTGCCGTTGTTTGGAGCTTCTTCTCTGATCTTGCAAGTCAGTGATTTCGTCGAAAGTTTTAAGTTGGTGCTCTTGTTGGTGTTCGTCAGTGATTTTTCCCGATTTCTTAGTCGTTGTTTGTCGGTTGCTCGTCATGCATACAGAGGTGATATCTTTCCCTCTTTGTTACTGCGTATCTATTGTGATTTCTTGTGATTTGTGATTGTGTATAAACCTTAATTTTTGGGGGTTTTCGTCTTCATTGTTGTTCGATCTTGTGATTTGTCTCCCTGATCGTGTTGGAGTTGCAATTTTTAGTCGTCTACTTGTCGAGTTTGCGAATTACTTAGCATTGAAGCAATTGTCTACTTCATAATCATGGTTAGCACTGCTCAATTAGCTCTTACGCAGTCACCTATTTCTTCTTTGATTACTAGTGTTCGCAATACTGTTACTATCAAACTTGATGACTCGAATTATGTTAATTGGAATTTTCAAATGGAATTGTTACTCGATGGCAATGGAATTCGTGGATTTGTTGATGGTTCCAATTGATTGGGGTGGGTAGGGGAGCTTTGGTGACTTAGTGTTTTTTGTATGGTTAGCAAATTAAAAAAAAAAAAATGAAAGGGGTACTCTGATCTAGGTCCAAAAGTTTGAGTTATTATTGGATTTAGTCGAGTGACTAATTTTTCTATTTTAATTATTTTTTTTAATTAAACTTCTTGATTTATCTATTTTTATTCACATTTTTAATTTGAATATATAAATAAGAAGATCTAAACAATTTATTAAAAATAGTTAAAAAAAATTATATGTCACCATATGTGAATACCTACATCATAGGTTGAATGAATACATTCAACGTCTTTACCATTGGGCCACTTGATGTGGTTTCTCAAAATTAAATGGCCTAGTAGTATATTTAGCACATATATAATTGAAAAACATGGTCATCCTTGCTTTATATATCTATTTTTTTCTTGGTACGTATGTTACACATGATTAATTATGGACATGTTGTGAGAGTACAGCGGGATGAATACAAAGTCAATCAAACTCCATAGATATTAGATGTATAACGACTTAACTCTCGATTGAATGATACACCAGATTCTAAATGGATCTATGCAGGGGAGGATTTATTGTATCCGGTACTGTTCTCGTAACATTCTGATTCACTAATACAATGCTATATGTAAGTCATTTTTTCACAGAACACTGCAATAAAAGACTGAACTTAATAGTGACAATGAACCTGGTCCATATAGTTATATTCCTCCAAGTGACATATTGTTTTCTTTGTCTGGGATGCAACGTTGACTGCACCCGTTACACCTTTTCTTACTTAAATGGGGATCAGCTTCCATTCTAGTTAATGGTTCTAACATTAGGGGGAGTTTGTGTTGCTTCTCTTCATGAAGTGTGTGCTTCCCCTTTTCTTTCCTACAAAGAGGGAAGAAGAATTGCGGTTTCGTCATCATTGTTAACTTTTATTAGAAAACCTTTTGGCTAAAAGCAATTCTGAAACTTTGGCAAAATAGTGTAACAATAAAGAAAGTCGAACATATGAAATGAGAGAATTTATTTGGATATAGCTAGTTTTAACAGAATTCAATGAACTTAAAGATAGCAACCACAATATACATCATCCATTCGTTAGATCAAAGGCAGTTAGGGAGCGAAGCGTTCAATCACACATGGCCTCAAAATATAAGGGCTCCCAAATAAATTTCTATTTAATATAATATTATTACATCAAATTTTATGAAAGTTGATCTCGTGCTTCAAGAAAACTGTGAAGTGCATATGACATATATATTAGGTTTTTGTTACGTTGGAAAAGGTTGCATTCAATAGATAATAATAAATTTAAAGATTGTTGGAATCGTCATCAAAATTTTCTCAAGAAATGTGATTTTTTTTTTTTTTTTTAATGTTGACAGGAATGCATTATTTGTAGAGTTGAAGTTTTTCCGAGAGCATTTGCCGAAAGAAATGAAGATATTCATTGACATGTTGGACTACTTGAGAGGATTGTTGTTTCCAACTGCAAGGATTGCATACAAAATTTTATTGATGTATTTGTTACTTTTGCAGCAAAGAATGCACGAAGAACTATCTTTAAGTTAAACTTCAATTCGGGACTTTTTGAAGCTTTTGTTCATTTGGTTTCTTAATATTGAACTGATTGCTGACTATTAAGTAATATGATTATTTTTGTAGCTTTCTTTACATTCTATGATATTTGGAAACTAATAATTAGCCTGATTTTTAAAGTTTGTTTCAGTTTTAGTTATTGCTTTTTAGCAACAATGCATTGTTCAAATTTTTTTTTAAGATTGTCATAAGAAGGTCCCATTATGAATTTCACACAAGACCCTGAAATCGTTAGATAGTTGTCACATGGTGTCACTAGTTACAAAAGAGAATCTCTCGCACTTTTGGCCTAGTCAAAAAACTAAGCAGAAAAGTGAATATAGGAGCACTTCTCTAAATCCCCAAATTCTTAACAATCGTGAACTGAATGAACATAATTTATTTGAATTGTTACAAATGTTAAGTTTCCCAAATTAATTTCTCAAGAAAATGGAAAAAAAAAAATTGGATCATTTAATATCCATGTGATTTTGTTTAAAATCAAGCAACCAAAATCAGCTTACAGTCTGAAAGTAATATGTGAACAAATTATACATATATTTGAACAAGATGAGGAGGGTTTTTCAGCCAAAAGAACAAAAATGAAGTTTTCAAGTTACTCTGAAAGGCAAGAGGAAGAGATGTGGCACAAAAAGCATTTTTAAGACTCCTCAGGTGGCTGGTCAGTCTGGTCCTTAGATTCTGATTCTGGTTCTGGTTGCGCCTCCTTGGAGGCGGCCTCAGCAGCGGCAGCTGCTTCGTCAGTTGCTTCAGCAGATGTGGCATTTTTCCTATTTGCAGCAGCCTGGAGGACATGGCTGTAGTTCCCTTTCTCCAGGAAGAGCTGAGAAAAATGGTGCTTGCAGTAAAGGACTCCATCAAGAGCCGCATAGGATGAATGTGTAAGGGGACAGCCCCCATGAGCACACCTGAAGCATGACTTGTGGTAACTTTCTCCCTCCAATGTCACCTGTTTAAATTACAATATCACAAAACAATTACTTATTCGTCTCACATGTGAGTACAAACTTTCATTTCATGATTTCAACGAGTTACGTTTGCGTTTGTGTCAAACTCTGATTTATAGATAAAAATAAATGATTCCTCATATGTAAGGAGTCAAGTAGCGTTGGTTAGTAATTACTATATCTATGCAGCCAACATGTTATAAACATGGGAACTGCTTATATGCGTTTTTGGCAAATGTTGCATTTTTCAATGGCTCACTGAAATCAAATTGGATAGAGCAGTGTGCTCCACCCTCTGCACCATAGATTGAATCCCCCTCCCCGTAGTTTATATGAATTCAATGTAATAAAACTATCGTTTGTTAAGGAAATAAAAGGCTCGTTGAAATCAAATTTATCTCCTTAATTATATTACTTACCTTCTCCAGTGGATAGACTGTCTTTGAGCAAGTTGCACACTTGTCTTGGGTTCCACAGAACATGGAAGAGAGCTTGCTGGGGGCCCTATTCTGTATAACATCATACAGTTCATATGTCATGCTACTGCAATTTTAAGAGCAAATTATATGATACAAATTTATATAGAGTTTTGATCACTTGGTCCCTGACTCCCCATTGATCAAGAAAATCCGTAGGCATCAATCATTCGAACAAAATCCAATGGTTAGCGTATCCGAAATGTAAAATCAGAACTTAAACCAAGTTTGAATGTGACAATGTATACATACCAGTTGTTCGCCCTGCTTCTCGGCAGATTTTGCTGCAAAAAAAAAAAAAAAAAAAATTCATCAGAAAACAACATACTGTTAGCAAACAGAGGGAAAACAAAAGAAGTAGTTGTTTAATGCTGCAGATTATTTTTTAAAAAATAGAATAATTAAAGATATGAAGGGAAAAAAAAACTCACCGAAATTCTTGCCGAAATTCCCAGATTCCTTGAAAAGCTGCTCGAAATGAGGTTTGCAGTAGAGGACTCCATCCATGGAGGAATAGGTGCTCATCTGTCAAAATTATATACATAATTCTTGATCCTTTTCATATTTGGAAATATTTAACCAAGATTTATGATCTTTCAAATAAATGAAGGCTTAATTATAGTTATCAAATTAACTTTGCAAATGTTCATGACTCTTAGGTATTGAAAGTTATGTTAAGTCCATCTTTCTTTGTTAGGTCTAACTTCTGAGTCATAACATGTTATACTCAACTTAAAACGACGCATGCACGAGCGATTTTCAACCACTGATGTGAGTTTTACAAATCAATCAATTGTTGAGAATCGTCCCCAAAACCGGAGAAAGCTTACACACATCTGTTGCAAACCTAAACAAAGTTAAAAGGTGAAAAGCGATGTATATACCGAGAGAAATCCCTTGCAGTGGCTGCATTTGAAGCAGGATTTATGATAAGGTACTCCTTCAAGGGACAACATTTCAGTTACATAAACAGTCTTATCACAGGCGCTGCATTTATCCAGAGTTCCTGTAAACGCCATTGTCTTCCTTATTCAAACAGATCGAAACAAAAAACCCGAAAAAGTATGCAGTCTTTGTCTTCAACTCAGGTGCCTGAGAAATCCGAGGCAAGTTCAACAAGGGGAAGCACCGTGCTTGCTACCGGTACCTCAGACAAATCTGAAAAGGGACTGAGCAAAGTCTCTGATTTGTCTGAACAAAACCTAATTTATATCAGATTATAATGGATTTCGTAACGCTGCTAAATGGAGGACAAGTGAAGGGAGTAATTTATTACCCTAATTGTGGAAGTCATCCGACTGGATTGGAGTAAAACAAGGTTGGTGATCTGACCTTTTCGATGACAAAATGATAGCCAAATGTTTAGCTTCCTGGTTGTTGGTAGTTAAGTTGGTTAAAGATAGTATGTTTCTTTATTGTCCAATGCAGGAAATTGCAAATTTGTAAGGGCCAACCATCTGATTAGCAATGCCAAAAGATAGTGTTCAAGCAATTAGGTGGCCCTGGCCATAAGATAAATAAAAGTGAGTGAATGATAATTTTAGCTGGAAATATGGGTTATTTTAAAAAATCCCACTTGCTATTGTAAATTATATTTCCAAAATGTAGTCATTACAGATTAGTAAATATCAAGAGAGACGAACCGACGACCCATTACTAATTATTGTCCTTGATTTGTACATCGCTACCTACTAGCACATCAGGTGTGAGATTTCATTATATAAAAAGTCTCAGTGCAATTTGGTAATAAGACCATTATACATCGTATTTTATTTTGTCAATTTTTTGATGCGGAACTTTTTCCATTCTTCAGCAGCACATATGTTGCTGGAAGTTGGAATACATGACTCTTTTTCTCTTTTATCTGAATGAAAACATAACTTACAAATCATCAAAACCAAGAATTCTGAGAATCAAAATGTTTCACATTCAACTCTAGAATACAAGAATTAAATCATAACTCACCCCATTAGAGGAAATCATGCTATAAGAGTATTGGAACGACCCAACCATGGAGGCAACACAACTTGCTGGCACAGTATGAGATCTGAGGTGGTCTTTCCGTGTCGGTCAATCCTTCTAGAGCAGTTTACACCACCGTCAAGAGTGTCCCGAACCACAACATTTAGTGATCGGATTCCCCTAACTTCATAAATTTCCACCTTTACATTTTCATGGATCCATTTGTCTCTTTCGTTGATAGCATCCATGTCTGGGAACGAAGATGAGTTTAGAAGGGCTGAGACCACTTTCTTTACCCACTGGGGTGTTACGATCGACTTTAATCTCACTATATCTGGAGGAAAATGAGGGATGATGGAAAAATTCAAGTCATTTCCTTTGTCTCCAGCCCGGACATGTGCTACATCATAGAGTGGAATCTTCCGACCAGATGGAGCAGGAGATTTTGCACTTCCAGAAAATCGGTTATCCAAATTTGTAGAAGAATTGACTTCATTAGAATGTGTCATTGGCAATGCAGACTCATACAGAGGACAGATATTTGTGCCACCTTCAACTCGGATTCCTAAATTACTTGAATCTATCGCTTTGGTGTGCTTTACTGCAGTCCGCCATAGTACGTGTTCCCGCTTGACCTGAAAGATCAGACAAATTTTTTTTTTTTTCCTTCAGAATTTCTTCACTTCCACCACATATTGTTATGAGTGTAACAAAAATCTATCACCAATTTGATTGAAAACCTGACCTTATCAGTCAAAACTATTACAAGTTTGGTTAACTTCAAGGGGTGCAATAAGAAAAAATGATCAACAAGAAAAAAAGGGGAAGGGGTTTAAAAACTAATAATGACAATACGCTACTTATGGTCAAAGTTTCAAGTTCATCGAATAGGTTGTTGAGAGAGAATCAAAAGGGTTAATAATTGCGGAGGTGAGGAGAGAGCAAGGGAATACCAAATATTTTTCAAGGATTATCTCTTTCTTGTGTCCGGTGCTGCATTGATTAAATACAGTATAGTCATGTAACAGATAATTTAAAAGGCTGCCAAGCCACAAAAACGAGAAAGGCGAAGTTCAACTTTCTTAAGCAACAAAATGCTAATTTGGGAGGAAAAATTATGCAAAGCCTGATGCGAAATTTACCTGATACCACCACCGCCAGCTGGTCCATTTGTATACAAAGCAGTAAACTCTCTAATAAATTGGACTGCATGTTCCCTCAGCTTGAATAACCCATCCATGCGTAACCTGATGTCGCTAACCATCCGAGATGAAGCATTGTCACTAAGACTGGTTGCCTTCAAGCTATCAAGCCCAATTATATATGAAATTACATGGCTGCTAACACCAGGAATTACTTCTTCAATCCATGATCTAACCTAGTTGATATGGAAACAGGAAATAGCTAAACTGGTTGGAGGTTTCAAGTAAAGCAGAATCAATATGAAGGATGCCATTCGAAAAAGTCAAAACTAACTAAATTTTCACATATTCGCAGAGTCACACAATTCAAAGGTTTTGAGTTTATCTACCAGAAACTCTGCAGCCTTGGCACGTTTAACGCATTCATATCCGCCATACGATATTTCTCCCCATCCTTTCCAACCGAAGTCCTGAAAACTAGAAAGTTGAGTATTCACCAATAACAGTATTAAAGTGCTTATATGCAGAGAAAACTGACCTTTCAGTTTTTATGCATTTGTTCAAACTTAATCATAAACCACCAGAATCTTACTTTTGGAACCAACCGCAGGAGTTTATCAGGCACTGATACTGCAGATGGTTTTGCTCCAGCACAGATAACCTTACAACTTGATAAAGGGTAAAATGAAACATCCCGAATATCAATTATCTGCACTATAGAACATTATTTTTAGTTTCTTATTTTTCCCCTGTGCTCCATAACAAATGCTTGAATACACTCGTACAACTTACCACGTCAGGAGTAACATAAGCACCTGGATCCCCAACCTCATACAGAAGTTGTTGAGCACAAGTACTTATATTTAAAATTCCACCACTACCCTCTGCCTTCGCCACACATACTTTTCCATCAGAGCTAATTTCAGCATAAGGAAGTGATAAATCCAGGAGCTGAGATAAAGACATATCTCGAGATTTGTCTCCTACAGAAAGAGAAAATGCTTACATAAAGAAATCACACGAACAAAAAAAAATAAGTTGCAATTCTATCTTAGTAACTACATACTGTGCTACGGTGGAGTTTAACAAAAATAAAAAATCACCTGGATGCATGAAGTAGCCTCCTGTTAGTTGACAGCCACACTCTAGAAGATGGCCTGCCAGAGACCCCTGTGCTAGCTGCTCCAGATTGTCCCAGTTCCAACCGAGTTCGAAGATCTAATCAATACCCCAGTAATATAATTCAGCATTCCTTCTCAAAGGAAATAAGTACAGAAATAGTAACCAAGCAAGAGGACTAAATATTTTATAGAATCATTAGTATTAAAATATAATTTCAGATAAAGATAGAATTACTCCAAGCAATTAGGCCAACAGTACAAATAATCAGTGTTTCTTTGAGCATATACTTCATTAGCTCACATAATTTTACCACAAAAAGAAAAATTTGATTTTGTTCGATCACTGCAGTCCATTTTGATAAAACTATAAGGTACTCATCTTTTCCTAAAAAAACTTCAACAATATTTCATCTTTTATAACATATGATCATAAAGGACCGATAGACGATATGAACTTTATATCAGTCAACAGATAATATGACCTTTTGTAGTTCATTACTGCAGGACCAAATATAAACTATACGTCTTATGGTTGAAAAGATTTAAGTAACCATCGCAATAAGTATCAAAGGCTTCATTTACTTGAATTAATGACCAAGACTACTTTTCCTCTGAGAAAACTGATTAAGGATTTAGCATACAGAATTTGAGCAATAAAGCAAGCTTGAGAAAAGGTATAGATGTACACATTTTACTAAACAAGGTACATTTTTTTTTTTCTTTCATTTTTTTTCAGAATAAACTCCAGCACTAAGTGTCATGTGGTGGTAACTGGTAAGTGCACTCATTCCGCCCGCTCAATGCTTGGCTTTGAGTTGCACACCCCTCACACAAGGCTATGATATTTTTCCTAGAAACAATAAAAGATATATCCTAAGCGGTCAAATTTCTTACCATAGGTGCTAAAAATAAGGCAGCATCTGCAACCCGTGAAGTAATTATTACATTTGGTTGATACTTTTCCAAACATTCGACAATTGGAGCTGCTCCCAGATACGTGCTAATACCCTTCAGGAATTAGAACAAAATATGAGGTCTACTGTTTACAAGTACAATATAAAAGGAAAAGAGAACTGGAATCAATCTCTATTAGTCAAACCCACTCTTCATATGATTCACAAGAAACATAATATTAACACTAGTTTGCACGCTTCACATGATTTCTGGAGTAAAATGCTCATGGAAAGAAAGGATTCCCACAATTGTGATACTAACATGTGATGGCATCAGAAGACAAAAAACAAAAAACATTGCCTATACACAAATCATGAACGAACGAAAGTTATGCAAGAGTATAAGGTTCTTACATCTTCGATGATATATGACTTCTCATGAGAGGATCCTGAACCTACATAGACAATTGAAACATGTGTATTGTAAGAAATGGATTGTCTTTATATAAAACGGGAAAAAGTGTAATTCAATCCTGTAATAAGCCTCTGTTGAAATAAGGACTGTGTCATACTTGGTCTGTAGGAAACCGCATATCGTTATATATTTGATTTAGAACAGTTCACTACTAATTACCTGTGTTTGTAATAGAAACCTCATGAGCCACAGCAACAGAAATGTTCAGCCCCAAGCTGCCGGCGATCTCTATAACCTTCTCTTGTGCGCCATGTGGATCCACTTGCCACAAAAATAAAGGAAAATATTCAGACAAATAAAAAGCTCCACTTAGCAGAAATTTGTAGTCAAGAGAAAAAGTTAGAATTTTGCAGACTGCATTTCTCACTTGCACCCATATTGGTGATTATGCAGGTTTCGCTCTCAACAGCCAAAGGTAGAAGCAACCGCATCCAATCAGAAACTGCAGAGTCATTGAAATGTACCAGAGGATGACCAACAGAAGCAAGTGGCAAATGTTAACCAAAATAATTAACATAAACCTAATTAATAAATGAAGAAGATCATAAGGCATCTATGAATAACAGATACATACTCCTAGAGTCATAACCATCGCCACCCGACACCATAACTTGATACCTCTCGGCAAGAGTACGTTCTGCTAGACATTCAAGCACGATATAGTTCAGCTCTTTGACCCTCTGTAGCAATTTAAGAGCTGCCAAAGGCCTGTCACCTCCAAACCCAGCCCCACAGCCAATGTAAACCTTGTCTCTTCTTTTCTCAGGATTATCTCTCTACAATTCAAACTCAACATAATCAACTCTCCTAGTCTTAATTTAATTAGCCAGAAAGATTTTGAATATGAGAATATTTAAGGCAAACAAAATTGAAAAAAAAAATGAAAGAAACAAAACTAACCAGCTTGATCGCACAATTATGAATCTCATCTCCTCCCCGAACTTCCATTGTCATCTGCAAGTGCTGCAATAGAATCATCGAAAACAGTTAGTATTGATGATATGGTGTAATTGCATATTCTAGTGATTTTCAATTTAGCGTGCTGTATTACCAAAGAATCAAATAAAGCAAAAATTCCTAAAGTCTGACACCCCAACAATCAAATAAGGATGATAAAGACAATAACTTTGACACACTAATCTGAAAATTACCGGACAAAAACACCATCAAACCAGTCATGCTCCAAATTCACTCATTAAAACTTTTCAAAAACATTTCACCAGAATCACCAAAAAGTAAAACCCAGATAAATCAAGTTATCAAATTTAATCACAACTCCAAGAATATGAGACATATTAAACAAAACCCAGTAGTTATATCTTCCAAGTGATCAAATTATGCAACAGGGTTACCTTCAGTTTCAGGTTTTCAGCTCAAGAAATGAACTCGGTTCAGTGTGCCTAAATTGACAAGACAAAAATTGATTCAGAAACAATAAACTCAGATAAGTAAAGCTCATAAAAAGAACAGAATTTAATCCAATCAGTTAACTATTTGATGCAATAAAACTTGAAGTCAAATTTTGTTATTGCAAAAGAGAAAGATGCTCTCACCTGCAAAGCTTGAAGAAGGGAGGTGCAGCAAAACTTATGCAAATGAAATGATTCGGTCTGCGTGTAAAGTGGAAGTATTTATATTTGATATTTGGCCTTGCTTGCGCTCTAGTTTTTGCACATTCTAGTTTTGTTATATTCCTAGGGTCCCACACTCCATTGGGTCCCACAGTCCATTGCAAAATTCCAAATTGATACGCTTAATCCCAATCTTATA
Organism: Pyrus communis; assembly: GCF_041283825.1. Lineage (NCBI taxonomy): Eukaryota > Viridiplantae > Streptophyta > Magnoliopsida > Rosales > Rosaceae > Pyrus > Pyrus communis. Next base: position 12,358,051 of record NC_142565.1, read on the forward strand.
TACTTTGTTTCTAGCTGTAGCTTTTTGAACATATCTTTGATCTGTGACAATGTGTCAAGGACCCTCTTGCGCTGGCATAGCTAGAAATTTTGGGTGTTTCTGTTTGATAGTATTAGTTGCAGAGGTAACTAGGAGCTGGTCAGTGGTAAAAGACAGATTGCAAAGTTTTATTCAAATTAAAAATTAAAGGTTTTAGATTCGAAATCTGTTACTGGTGTGAAAGTTAAATTCGTGGTCAATGGAGGTTGAAATATCTCAGTGAGTCTTCCCGACCCTGATTGTTCCTCTGTTTTTTGAAGTATTAGTTGTAGGGTACGAAAACCCAAGTGAAATGGTTTGTTCGAAAACCGAATCGAACGGTATGGGAAGGGAAAAGAAAAGAGAAACCGAACCATTTCATTGAAATGTTTTCGGTTTTTCGGGTTGGAATCGAAAAAGGGCCATCAGCCCAGTTTTGTTGGGCTTCTGATTTGAAGTTATTCTTCAGCCCAATTTTGTTGGGCTTCTCAATGTTTTCAGTTTTATTTGGCCAATTCACATGCAAAATTCTGCAACTTAGTTTGCGCAATTTTTATAGACTCTGCCACTTTGTTTAAAAAAATTGGCACAAGCGTTCATTATCATTTGGAATATAGGATACTAATTACGATACTAGCAGATTGTCAAATTACATGCAATCAAAATCCAAAAAAAAATTGATTTATTTAGAAAAAAAAATATTGATAAGAAAGAGATAGGATGCTCACGTGAGTTCCACGAAAAGCTTTTCAGATATTTAAATACTTGCTACTTGTAGGCAGCCCTCGAACCTATAAATAGCTCTTTTTGAATATGCACTTTACACACATTCACACTAAAAGTGACCTATATATCTTTGGCTAGAGATGGCTAATATAATCTATATGACTTGAATTATTTTTTGGTTAAACCTATACTGTCAAATTGAGAATATCTCTTTCGACAAAGTGAAAATGTGAGCCCTACCATATCAAATGGCTAATCACCTCTTCCCACACTATCGATGTTGATGGTATCCAAAAAAACAATTTTACTGTATCCAAATTTTCTGAATGTTGTGATGCCTCATCCATCGAATGGCAACGACCAGTCTTAGGAATGGGCATCAATCTGACTGAATTCATAATGTAGAGTTCGAATTGTAGTGGCCGATTTGGTTTGGTTTTTACTAAAGAAAGCACTCATTGGGTGGAAAAAGAATACCTTAACTTCCAGGCCTTCCAACACTTGCATCTATCTAAGAATGTTAGCATAAAACGCTGTCTATTATTATTCTTTATACCACTTAATACTATGGTCTAGTATTATTATTTTTCACTTGTAAGTGAGAGGTCTTAGATTCAATTTTCGCCAAAAACGAGTTTGAACCACATTATTGCTAATCCATTGTGAGGCTAAGTCCACCTCATTCCTTTAGTGTAGATAATATCATTTGTTAAAAAAAATAAAATTCATAACACGCGTATGGTATCACTATAATGTCCTGTGCAAATTATGTATTCACATAATGTATTATTTGAAAAAAATTAAAATTTTACTATAAAACTAATTGAATATATAAGAAATAACGTAATTATTTATAAACATATACAAGATCTCTAATTACGTGGAATTCATTGTCAACTTTACCGACTCCATTGCCTCAATGACGGTATATTATATACATAGTTTTTCTTTTAGTAGGCCCCGATGTAGGTGGAAGTGTTATCCTCATTAGACGATGGGCGTATCTTCTACACGCAGCATTGCATATCCTATCCAATCAACCCTCAAAGTTCAAAGCACGTGCATCACACCTCCCAATCACCTTTTTCCACCTCCGTCCAGACCTGCTCTGCCACTCTCCCACTTTACCGGGATTTAGCAGCCAACCTGTAACTGGCAACGGAAAAAAAAAACAGTAAAAAATTTGCCGACATTCTCTTCTTCAATTTTTCTTTTTCTGAAAACGTCTTGCTACAGAAGTTTATCTGAATTGTTGGCGCTAAAAAGTCAAGACCTTTGCAGTTTTTGCTTAAGTTCTAAGGTACCTATATGCTTATTTCTTGTTTGGTTTCTGAGAAAATTGAGTAAAAGCAGAAAGGAAGAAAATTTGATGGTTTTTAATGTGCCCTTTTGATTATTTTTTGTGTTTTAGGTGAAAATGTTTGAGCTTTTGAAGCAGGACTTAATACGCATGGGAATTAAGTGGTTTTGGATGCAGTGGTAAGCTCATGAACTTGAATTCTGAATGTGTATTATGTATATATTGATGGAGTAGTGAGGTTGTTAATTAATTATTTTATGTCCTAACTAGGGAATTGTTTAAATTGGGCACTTCTCATAGCCCTTTATCTAGACAAATTGAGTGATGGATGCTGATTGTTTATTGCTTTTCCAACTTGGCCTTATCTGGTTGTTGGTTCCTTTTACTTTTTCTTCTTTAAGTTTACCTGACTTTTCCAATTGAAGCCCTCATTGTAACTCTTTCATTAGGGATGATCTGGCTCTGGTGAGAATTCAGGTCCCCTTTTGCTTGGATTTCCACAGGCGAAGGGCATTCTTGATTATGAAACAAAGTTGCAATACATTTGAAGTTAATCTAAAGATTTCATTGTTATCTTCAAATTTTGTGTGCTTAGTTTGTGATTGTTGGTCGTTTGCTTTTCTTTCGCTAGTAACATGAACAAGTGTTTCCGTTTGCCCTCTTTGGTATTCATGTGTCGGAAACAGGCAATGAATCAAAGCTTTTCTGATTCACTAGTTTGTTCTGTCGGTCTGTACTAATTTCAAAGAAACTTGCATTTTTGTGTAAATGCAGAGTGCATCATGTGAAAATTTGGCAGGTGATGTATTGATTTAGAAGGTAGTGAGTTGTTTAATGAGATGACTACCCTATCACTAATTGCTGGAAATTGTGGAAGAAGAAGCGGAGGAGAAGATCGTGGATTAGAATTGTTCCATCCGTTTTCAGGAAAGGATCTTTTTGCTAGTGAATTGCTTAGAAGTTCTTTTACAAGGGCAAATGGAATCAGGTCCAAGGATTTGGAAGTTCATAGGATTAGAAACCGGAGCAAGTTTCGTGTTAGCGCGAAAATTAAAAAGGGGAAGAACTATGATTATCCATGGCCTCATGATATCGATCCAAACATCAGCAGTGGCCACTTGAGTTACCTGTCTCATTTCAAGCCTCTGACTGAGAAACCAAAGCAAGTTACCCTACCATTCGAGAAGCCACTTGTTGATCTCGAGAAAAAGATTACTGAGGTTTGTTGCTGTCATCATTTTATTGTTACCTAGAGCATATTCTGCATAATATTGAACCGGTAAAAAGAACAACCATCTTAAACTTTGAGCCCTTTTTTCAAATTTTTGGCGTTTATTCAATCCTCCTTGTGCAGATACGTGGAATGGCTGATGAAACTGGTCTGGACTTCAGCGATCAAATTGCTGCACTGGAGAACAAGTATCAACAGGTAGAGAATTCAAGTCCGGCAATCCCTACTATTTGTCAAAGTTACTTCTCGGAGTGAAATCGCATGAGCTGTATGAGAAATTCACATTTGACTTCATCCTTAAGTTGTTCGAAATAATTTCAAACTTGGCATAAGTGTTTGATCATATATCTGGCTCTGCTGAGAAGATTTTGACTCATTGAACTATATCAGAATTCACAATAAATTCATTCATTTTATCGGTAATATCTTAATGATGCGGCTTCCAATCCTTCTTTACTTCAAGTTCAGGCCCTGAAGGACTTATACAAACATTTGACACCGATCCAACGGCTATCTATCGCTCGACATCCCAACAGACCGACAGTTCTTGATCATATTTTGAACATTACAGAGAAGGTAGTTGGTGATATACATCAGATTAGAACTTCTGTTCATATGACTGCATAACAATTAGTAATCGGAGCTCTTACTTTTTTCTCTCAAAACGAAAATGTTATAGTGGGTGGAACTACATGGAGATCGTGCTGGCTATGATGATCCGGCTATTGTGACAGGTCTTGGGAGCATGGATGGCAAATCCTACATGTTTATAGGTCATCAGAAAGGTCGAAACACCAAGGAGAACATTGCTCGCAACTTTGCAATGCCAACTCCTCACGGGTATGTTTCAAGTATATTTTCATTAGGTTACTAGTTAGAACATACTTTGAACCATGTTTGGTTGAGCATACTTTGCAAGCAGCTATCGGAAGGCTCTCAGAATGATGAAATATGCTGATCATCACGGATTTCCTATTGTTACGTTTGTTGACACTCCCGGGGCCTTTGCTGATCTCAAATCTGAGGAACTTGGTCAAGTGAGTATGCAACTTTTCTACTTAATTTGCAAATTCTCATCAAAAGTTCATCTTTTTGTTGGATAGTGGCCAAATTAGGCTAGGAAACAAAACAATATTGATGAGGGAACATCATGATGAGGATTATGTTTCCTTGTTTTGTGGCTTTTTTGTTCCTTATTTTGTGGCTTAATTTGCTCCTTGTTTTGTGGCTTTTTCAAAGCCATAATTATTTGGCTTTCGGGTGGAAGAAAGGAGGAGAAGAAAAGGGGTTGTTTTTTATTTAAATGCCTTGCCAAAGGAGAAGGAACGGATGAAGAGGAAAAGCATCCAAAGAGATGGTGAGAGCATTTGGCTTTACCATGGGCACGGGTGAGAGAAATAAAGAGAGCTAGAGTGAAAGATCTCTTGTGAAAGAACTCTTGGGGTAGAGTGAGGCTCTTGGGAAAAATTCTGTGAGTGGGTGTACAAGGGATATGGGATTGGGTTATGTCGATTTAACTCATGTGTAACTTGTATTGTTTTTCTCATAGTGAAGAGCAATATCTCTCCGAGGACGTAGGCAGGTTTTTGCCGAACCTCGTAAATTTCTCGGTGTCTTTATTTCTCGTATTTTAAACTATTCAACTGTGGATTTGTATGTTGGTGAAGATAATCAGCCAAGGCACAACACTTTTTTCGGAAGGACCATTTATTTACTTTGTCAACATGTTACCACAGAATAAACATCTTCACTTTTTCTTTATGCAGGGTGAGGCAATAGCACAGAATTTGAGGACTATGTTTGGCCTGAAAGTACCCATTATAACGGTTGTAACTGGAGAAGGCGGTTCAGGTGGCGCTCTAGCCATTGCCTGTTCCAATAAACTGTTTATGCTGGAGAACTCTGCTTTCTATGTTGCAAGGTGATACTACCTTCCTTCACTTGGTCCACTTCTCCAACATTGTTACTTCAGAAGTATAATTTTACGAAACATTAGAATAGAGGGGTGCTTTAAGTTTTGATCATCGTCCCTTTCCAGACCTGATGCCATGGTTTCTGTAACATATTTCTTGTGCCTTTGTTTCTCGGAGCAGCCCTGAAGCATGTGCTGCAATATTGTGGAAATCTTCCCAAGCAGCTCCTAAGGTATTAGAAGTCTTGACGTATGAGCGTATTCGGGATTAGGCCTTTTCTTAAATCATAACGTAGTTCTGAAAATGTTTAGGCAGCAGAAAAACTAAGGATAACGGCTCAAGAGCATTACAGACTGAAAATCGCCGATGGGATCATTCCTGTAAGTGTTTTTCCTTCATGAATCATACATCGTCTTATTAATATGACAATGTGAGGTGAGAAAACAAATGCTGCCACTAATTCTCAGCAGTTGGAATTTTTATGATATGATAAGCCGTGTTCTCCTCCCCTTCCTTGATCTTCAATCTTCTTCTTTCTTCTTTCAAGCTCTTACGATTTCTTCATCTTTTTTGAATTACAAGATCACAATTTCTACTTTCTTTGTAGTGGTATAGAGCTTTGAAGTATTGCCATGAAAATATGAGTTTCATGCGAGCACTATTAATTTCTTCCTAAGTTTTAGTTTGAACTTTGATTATACATATTTTTCTTTTTTCCAAGTGAAAACTTTATGGGAAATTAATGCACTTTTTGTTTACTTTGTTTAAATTGACGACAAACTAATAAGCCACAACTAGTTTATGGTGTTCTATTTGGTTGTTATCGATGCTGTGGCTGCTGTTACAGGAGCCTCTTGGTGGCGCGCATGCTGATCCTGCATGGACTTCCCAACAAATTAAGACAACAATCACACAGGCAATAAAGGTAAGTTAAATTTTCATATCTTCTCACAGAGATAGGGTAAAAAACAAAAGAAGACATCTTCCCTCTAAATAGTTCTTGTTTTAGTTTGGCCATTTTTCACTTTCATTTCTGTTTAATTTATCGGAATCCCCCAGACTTTTTTCGTAAAAAGTCCGCTCATGTCAGCTCATGTTGGTATTTCTTTCAATGCTTCAAAGAATTACGCCTTGATTTTCTTAGAAGAAGAGCAAACTTATCAAGGTGTTGAGCATTTCTTCGATAATGTTAAACACGACTCCCATCTGCATAATTATTTTGGTAAATATGGTTCTTTCATAAGTAAGATATATCGAGTCCGGATAGGTTCTGTATAAATAAAAGATAGTGTGCACATCACCATGTCCTTGTATCATGTGTTGCACTTGCACACTCCATGCCTCAGTCAAACACAGTAAAAACTGCTCTGTGTGTCCTCAAATCACGGATGTTTCCGTTCATTTATCTCTTACCTCTATATTAAATGTACCTAGGAGCTGGAAAAAATGAATACAGAAGAGTTGCTTCAGCATCGGAGGCTTAAATTCCGGTCAATAGGAGGTTATCAAGAAGGCATTCCAGTGGAACCGAAGAGGAAACGCAACATGAAGCCCTCCGAAGTTAACATGCCAAAGGCTGCTGACTTAGAGTCAGAAATTGAGAATTTAAAAAAGAAGATCCTGGAAGCAAAGGGACCATCCGATCCTGTTACGATCCAAACAATTGAAAAACTGAAGCAAGACGTAGACAAGGAGATGACGAATGCATTCATTTCGATGGGTTTGCAAGAGAAACTCGAGGCAGTGAAGTTGGAATTATCTAAAGCCTCAGAACACACACCAAGTCAGCCCCTTAACCGTAATTTGAAGGAGAAAGTTGACAAAATCATGCAGGAGTTTAACCATAACTTGTCGCAGCCAGGGGCATACCTTGGCTTAAAGCAGAAGCTTGAAAAGCTAAACATTGTTGGCAGGCTTATTGAGGTAGAGGAGAGAAAACAGAAGCTGAAAGCCGAGATTAATCAGAGAATCCCAGTCGAGCTAAAAGAGAAGATGGAACTTTTGAAGAATGCTCGAGAAAAGGCATCGAAAGGGGAAGCAACGGATAAGGACTTGATGGAAGAAGTAGAGGGGGTTGAGAAAGAGCTTATGGAGGTCCTAAAGTCAGCTAACTTGGAGGTTGTCGGCGTGACAAAGAAAAATGTGGTGACTGCTCCTCCAGAGCTGAAGGAGAAGATTGTAAAGGCAAACGCCGAGATTTATGAGGAGATTGAAAGAGTTGTGAATGAAGCCGCTATTAGTGGAAGAATAGAGGAGTTGAGGGCTGATATAGCAAAAGGCTCATCAAGTTCAGAAGAAAGAAAAAAAGCAGAAGCGAAGATAAAGGAGGAGATTCTTGCTGCTTTGAATGTAGAAGCACTAAAAGCAAAGGTGGAGAGGTTGACAGTGGAAGTAGGCCTTCCTAATGAAATTGATGCAGAAGGTAAGATTAGTGCTGAAAATGGCAAATTTTAGTGTGTCCCAATTTACTATTAAAAAAAAAAAAGAAAAGAAGTTGTTAGTCCATCTATATAATTGCTACAGTTGGAATTCTCGAATATGCGTTGTTCCTAAATAGCGAATGAATTATGGGGTGTTGTGACCATCTGTATGAGTGATGCAACAACTCAAATTGGATGTTGTGAGTCCATTAATACGAGTGCGACAACTAGGAGCTCCCTAAGGTGGAACGTAACCCCGTAAATAACAACTCATTATTGAATCTTTTAAGTTCAGTGCTACACGTTCTACAACTAAAAACTTCCTAAAGTACTTGTTCCAGATAATAAATGACACATCGAGTTATACAGCAAGAATTAAGTGGTAAAATGTCTAAAAACTCCCTAAAGTACGTTGTCCTCAAATAATAAAGGGGTGTGCTATCCACACGTCCCATTTTACTTTTCACATACTTCTTGATAATTTATGTCCGTTGATCTTCTTCAATTCATCCGATCCGACGGCCAAAAATTAAAAATGTTTGTGAGAAGTAAAATGAGGTGTGTGGATATCACATTTCATAATAAATGACACATGGAGTTATACAGCTAGAATATCTCTTAGGTGGTAAAATGTAATTGAATCCTTCATTGGGTTTATTTTCTTGCTTAACTCTTAATCTTAATGGTGTATTAGAAATCTTAAATTGTGAGCTAAATATTAATAAGCATTAACACTTTTGGATGTTTTATTTTTCAAAAGTTCAAACATGCCCTCCATTTCTCTTAATTGCTTAAATAACTTATTTATGAAAATGAATCATTTAACTTTTTATCAATTCTAAACTTTTATTCTCATTTTTCTCTTTCACTTAATTCCTCCACTACGCATCACATATTTCCTTACCCGACACATAACTTCTAACTTATACACATGTGTAACACGCGTCATTTATCTCGTATTTTTAAGAAATAAAAGAGGATAGAAACAAACAAAGGAAAATTAATGAAAAAGGTTTGAAAATTTTGAATTTTAGCGATAAGTACAATATAAAAGGTAAAATGAATAATACCAAGTTTGATCATTTAGTATAAAATTATAGTTTTTCTTTAAAATAAATAGTACCGGCCTAGAAACAAACAAAAACAAGCAATTACCTGGAATTCATTTCAAAAAAACTTAAACAATCGATGGAGACTCTGAGACTCTGATGTAATATAAGAAAACCGTGGGGGCCATTCAGCAAATAGAAGCATATATGACGCCCTAGACCTTTTACCCAAAAAGCAGTTCGTCATCCCTCTCTCTCTCTCTCTCTCTCTCTCTCTCTCTTTCTCTCTCTCTCTCGCTTCATTGGAGTTTTCACAAGTCTTCCATGGATTCCCAATCCAACAATTACCTCTGATTTCTCTCAATTTCTCTGGAGATAAACAAACGAACCCTTCAAATTTTCACTCAGAGGCACTCATTTCGCTCAAGATCCGTACAGAAACGCTCCCGATTTTCTCACAATTTACCAAAACCTTAGCTTTGATTTCATTCATTCTCTTTGTTTTGTAGCAATTTTCCCCCAATTTCGTTATCAAGCGGAGAAAACCTTTTAAATTCGAGCTTGGTTTCGCCGATTTGCGGTTACGATCTATCGACCCAGAGAAACCCTAGTCCTTCCTTTCATTTTTTTTTTTTATTTTAGATTTTCAGAAATTTTTAGGGTTTTAGGGTTTGAATCGTTGTGATGAACGGTAATAGAGGGAGGTACCCGCCGGGGATCGGAGCTGGGAGGGGCGGCGGCATGAATGCGAACCCTGCATTCCAGTCCCGTCCGCCGCATCAGCAGCAGTATGTACAGAGGAACCTTTTGCCGAACCATCATCAGCAGCAGCAATACTTTCAGCAGCAGCAACACCAACAGCATCAACAGCAGCAGCTACAACAGCAACAGCAGTGGCTCAGGAGAGGCCAGTTGGGTGGGAGTACGAGTGCTGATTCAGCCGTTGATGAGGTGGAAAAAACCGTGCAGTCGGAAGCTGTCGACCCGAGGTGTGTTCTTTCTTTCGTATAATGTATGTTTCTTATTATGGTTGGCTTTTATTTGTGGTTAGGAAAATTGGGTTCGTTAGGAATCTAGTTGTGTTATTGCGCCATTTGGTGAAATGGGTTTTGTTATGGATTTGGATTGGAATCGTAATGTAGAGGAATATGGTTATTCTGCAGAAGATTGTTATTTTAGAAGTTCTGTGTTGAATAAGGTGTTTAGCAGTTTGATATGCTACTTGTGTATCATAAGACATTGAGGAATATGCAAAAAATTATCTGATTTTGGAATATAGGTAAGTTGCTTTCTCATCTGGTGTTAATGGAGTGTCTTTAATTGATAAGCTTTTGACCTCTCATGGATGTACGACTCGTGGAGTAACTTATCTAATTCCTGTTCTGGTTCCATTTGGCTGTCAGATATTTCTCGTGCTTGAGTTTCCAATTTCAAAAAAATTCCTTGAAAGAAAATCTGTTTCGTGCTTGTCTTTGGGTGTCTAAATTGTAGAAAGGTCAGAATATTTTTTCAGTGTGCCTTCAATTTATGAGGGCCACAAATCTCCCTCGGGTTAGTCCTAAGATAAGCGCCTCAGAAAGTATCGGTCACTTGTTCAATTGTACACGGTTGTGTCTTCTGCTATGGGGCCACCTATCATTGCTTTTCTGGATTTTTCTGATTGGTGTTGACGCGTGCACTTGGGGATTAGTTTCCAAAATCTGCTGGGGTTAGTCCAATTGTAGGATGGGCAGAGATAAGAGCCTCATGAAACATTTGCCGCATGTTCAATTCTCCATGGATTTGTACAGTCCTGTAGGGCCACCTTCCATTGTTTGTCCTTGCTGGGGATTGGAGCGTCTACACGTGCCCATGGGGATTAATCGGATTGAAGACCCATATACTTCTGAGTTAACAGAAAAAGAAATTAGCAAGGGCCACAGGCACTGGTCTAGTTCGTTTCTGGATCCATCCATTAACATGGATCGATAAAAATTGTGATTATACTAATTAGTATTAAATATTAAACTATCTATTGGTTGCTGGTGTTCTATATAGGCTAAAGATGGAAAAATATGATTAAGGTACGGGGGAATTTCTTATTGGGTTAAAACCGCTAAAATTAGTACATCTAAGTCATTTCTTTTGAAAATTTAGCTCTTCAGACCTGTGTCTTGGACAAAGATTCTTGATGATTCTTTAGTCAATCTGGTTGATAGTGCAGTTTAAATTTTCTGTATCTACGGTTTGGTTGTTCAGTATAAGTGAAGACTCAAGTCATATGCTTAGGAATTCTTGACATTGGAGTTGCTTCCATGTACCACCTGAGTTCATAAATCATAATGCCAGTTTTAAATATCAAATTAGAATGTTTGGTTGTTGGTTTATAACTTTATAATTTTATATTTTACCTATTGGAAAAGCTTTCTTGTAACATATTTTGTCAACACTTATATGTTAATATTTTATCTTTTTATTGTTTTTCCTTATTGTGCAACATATAATCGTTATAAATCATACTCTACATGGTGTCTGATTTTGGATTTCTCTTTGACTTACCCTCTTTAGTTCGCAAGATTGGAAGGCGAGGTTAAAGATTCCACCAGCTGATACACGTTTCAGAACAGAGGTTAGTTATTTATCATTTGGTATGCATTTCTTGATCATGTGTACTGTATTATTAATATGATGCTTCTCTCTAGATTTGAAGAGCGCACCATTCAATTCAAGAATGAAATATCAAGTTGTTTAAGTTCACATCTATAAAATCAAGTTATTTAAAATAATAGTTTGTGATTTCTTAATCTAGTTGCTAATGATTTGCTCCAGGATGTAACGGCAACTAAAGGAAATGAGTTTGAGGATTATTTTCTGAAACGTGAGCTGCTGATGGGAATATATGAGAAGGGATTTGAAAGACCATCTCCTATTCAGGAAGAAAGTATTCCAATTGCTTTAACTGGTAGTGATATTCTTGCTAGGGCTAAAAATGGGACAGGAAAGACAGCTGCATTTTGCATCCCTGCATTGGAAAAAATTGATCAAGATAACAATGTGATACAAGGTTTGTTCTCTACCATCTAATTTCATCTTCCTGCACATCATTTATTTCATTAGGCTCAATCAAAAGATACACTTTTGTTTTAAATGCTGCTTGATAGACTGTAGAATTTTTTTTTTGCTAATTAAGTGTTTAACAGAGTTCTGGTATAAAAATGCTACTAATCTGCTAGGCAGCGGGATTATGATTTTGTTATAGAAACTGCTTGTATGATATAGACAGCCTTTTTGTGTTGATACTTGTTTTATTCTTCCGTAGTTGTTATTCTTGTTCCAACTCGTGAGTTGGCTCTTCAAACATCACAAGTCTGTAAGGAGCTAGGGAAGCATTTGCAAATTCAAGTTATGGTTACAACTGGAGGCACCAGCTTAAAGGATGATATCATGCGTTTATATCAACCAGTTCACTTGCTTGTTGGAACTCCTGGAAGAATTTTAGATCTTGCAAAGAAAGGTGTTTGCATCTTGAAAGATTGTTCTATGCTTGTTATGGATGAGGTAAATACTTATCCAGCTCTCCACTAATTTTACATAATGAAGTTGTTGGTTACATTTTATCACCCTTGTTCTCTTTTGGGTGTTATTAGTTTTGGGCTTCCACTTTTAAGAACTTTTTTATAGTAGATACTCTATTTAGTAAAATTGAATGTTGAACTATTAGTCATCTCATGATCTGTCTTACGAGTGTGTTAAGTTTTTAGGTTAAGCTTGTATCTTTAAGCTCGTGACATTATTTGTTTTATCTAATCTGTGATTTGACTTATTAGGAGTGTCTTTTAAGTGTAGAGGAGGGATACCAAGATCAGATTCCCCCTTCAGTGGAAAGGGGTGAAAATTGTTGGTTGGTTTTAGCATCATGTACTGAAACAATCTGATGATGTATATGTCAATGTCTGACAGGCTGATAAACTTATGTCCCCGGAATTTCAACCTTCAGTAGAGCAGTTGATCCGCTTCTTACCTTCACATCGACAGATTTTGATGTTTTCAGCTACATTTCCTGTTACTGTCAAGGACTTTAAGGATAGATATCTGAAAAAACCGTATGTTATCAATCTTATGGATGAGCTTACTCTAAAGGGTATTACACAATTTTACGCCTTTGTCGAGGAGAGACAGAAAGTCCACTGCCTAAACACCCTTTTCTCTAAGGTTTGATATGAACTGTTATTATTTATTTATTTGTTGTCATGTACTTTAACTTCACTTCACACGGATGGATGTGATGATGGATCTGTTTTTTCAGCTTCAAATAAACCAGTCAATCATATTCTGTAACTCCGTGAATCGGGTCGAATTGTTGGCCAAGAAAATTACAGAACTTGGCTATTCTTGTTTCTATATCCATGCAAAGATGCTGCAAGACCATCGTAACAGAGTATTTCATGACTTCCGTAATGGTGCATGCAGAAATCTTGTTTGTACCGGTATGTCTTTTTTATTGTGCTCTCTCTCTCTCTCTCTCTCTCTCTCTCTCTCAGCACCACCCCTCTACATGTCGTATTTTCAAGCTTTTTATTTTTACTTTTGAAATTAACATATACTTGCACAGGAAAGATCCGTTTAGAAATTTAGGTGGCCTTACAAAAAATATGTATTTATTAGCATGTGGCTGGTCTTTGTTTGGTTGCATGTGGAAAAGTACAAATTTTTCTTTTTCCAAGTTTGGTGAGAATACTTTTTATCAAAGAAATAGTGCATGTGATGAACTGTTTTATCACTCATTATATGTGGTTGGCTTGATCTTTCTATATCATGCTTTGTTCTTCTGTGTTTCTGAGTTATTCATTTTGTTTTAAGTTGCATTTCATATGGTTGAAATTTTGACGTTTGTAATGAAAGCTATAGATGCTTGTGATTTGGTCTAATCTTTTTCCTTCCCCCCCCCCCCTCCCTCTCTCTCTCTCTCTCTCTCTCTGGGGTCATAATTGCAGATCTCTTTACAAGAGGAATAGATATTCAAGCAGTTAATGTTGTCATTAACTTTGATTTTCCGAAGAACTCAGAGACATATCTTCACAGGGTGCGTAAGAAACAGTGTTTGCAGATGAAGATAGAGTAGAAACTGATGCAGTATTTACATGATGTATTTCTTACTGTCTTTGTTTGGTGTGGTGTATGCACGGATCTCACATGCAGGTTGGTCGCTCTGGAAGGTTTGGACACCTTGGTTTAGCTGTGAATTTGATCACCTATGAGGACCGTTTCAACTTGTATGTATTTTTCTATTCCAAATTTGCTGCAATATAATGGGTTTTGATGTTGTGATGACTTAATTCTTTCTTTCTTGCAGGTATAGAATTGAGCAAGAACTTGGCACTGAGATAAAGCAAATTCCTCCCCATATCGATCAGGCAATTTATTGCCGGTGATTGTGGTGGAGAACCTTGATGTGACAGCAATGATGGTAACATCTGGGTCCTTGATGCTTAAGAGCTAGATTACTAACATTGAGTTTAAGCTTGCCTGTCTTGTACTATCTCTAATTCTGTTATCGTCGTGTTTACATTTTTAAATTCTCCTATGGTGTATGCAATATATTGTTGTATGTTGTGTAATAAATAAGAGTGCGTGTGGTGGGCAGTGGTGGATTGGAACTAGTTTATGTTGATAATCTTGTGTATTAACTTTTCAAAACAGCATGTTGTCCATAAGTTTACTCTTTTGGGGTTTCATTCTCCCCCATCAAATTATTATCCACACCCGGGCTTAATGAAAATTTTAATGGTCTTTATATCCCCATGTAAAATGACTTATTTAGGAAAAAAACGAAAAACTTGCCCTAAGTTCTTTCCATGATGTTCTGGGAATATGGTGGGTTGTATCATGTTATTTTGAGTATCGGTGTGTAGAATAATATATGAATGAGTAGAATCACCGTCAAACTTTTTCCATTTTCAGACTATATGCGGTCCACCCTTAGAATCACTGGCAGGGAAGTTAGGACTTTATCATTTTCCGTTGGGTTAATACATTCCACCAGAATGCATTTCTGACTTACATATTAATTAGCCCACCAGTCAAAGTGTGGTATCAACTGTGTGCTGCTGTTTATGATTATTTTTCGTATTCTTGAATTTGAACAATGCAGTAGGGAAACCTTCCTGGAACTTGATCATTTCATGCTCTACCAAATCTGCCATATGTACTTGTGTAAAGTTCAAGGATATGATATATGAATTTGTAGAGATCTTAGCTGCTAAGCAATTTGCCATTGACTGCCCAAAGTTTTGTTGGCTTTTAATGGTTTGGATAGATTATTTTATGCAATCAATAATGTGTTTTTCTCTGTCGTCGTAGGGATGATGGGAAGCTTTCCATTCAAGAAGCTATAGCTGTGGTGGGAGGAATACTTTGTGATGCATTGTCCCTTGAAATGCTTTTGTGTTCGTAGACCTGAAACTTTAATTGGACCTCGAGAGTTATTAGGATTGGCCTATAGGTGCCAGATAGATACTGGGTAAAGCTCAGAACTACCTTTGTTTTTATTAAGAGACTGGTTTGTAATACTTGCTGTGGTTCGGGTTTGGCCACCGTTGAACTTCCTAAGGATAGCTTATGCAAGCAGGGGAAATAAAATCTCTGCTTCCTTTTGTGTTATTTTCTTTTTGCTAGTTTCCTGTTTACCTTGACCAGCATGTTCCATGCTTTGAAATAGTTAATGTATCTGACTTTGTTAAATTTCGAGCCCCCACTGTTTGCTATCTCTGTCCTGAATGTTAACTTCTTGAATGTCCGGTTTGGAGTTGTTATTGTTTTGGCAGCCAACTGGTGGTTGTCTGACGAGGTAGGCAACTGGTGTTTATGCGACAAGGTCAAGGTCTTGTTTCCCAGTCACTAGACTGCGTGCCTAGAACCGGAACTGATCATGATTTGGTTGAAGTATTTTTGCCCACTGTTTGAAGTGGTGGTAATGCACACCAACTTATTGATTGCCGTTAAAAGTTTAAATTTTGAGATTTGTGCAATAGATGGATCACATCATATTCATTTAACGGTAATTAATAGGGTGGTGTGTGAAAATGCACTCTGATTTGGTGGTTTTTAGAGCATTGACGAAGGCTAGTGCTGTGAATATTTAGGGTTAGTTGACATTTGAGAACATCATGAATTTATTAGTTTCGATTGTCTTCTTACGTTACTTGGACATCTCGCACATTTTCCTTCGACTCTGTCTTCTCTCATCTGTCCTCTTTATTTCCCCTCGGTTACTGACTAAAGTGACAACCAAAAACTGGAAATTAAATGGTTATCAAACGGCCTTTTAAGTCCTTGAAGTTGGTTTAAGCGGTGGGACTGGACCAATAAATGGACTAGGATTAAGGGATTGTTTAGAGAGCAGTTCCTTTTCATTGTAATGAAAATAAAAATAGGGACATTTTAATTGAAGATGGAGTTCGAAGGAATCTCAACATTTTGTAATTAAAGCGACGACATGAGTAGCGACATTAATAATCAACGAGGAGTTATTTGCTGCAGACCAAACAAAATTAAGATTTCTTTGCAATGAAAGTGTTGATGTAAAACCCAAAGTCAAAATAGAAAACGAAAGTCAGCGGACTTTCAACCCACTATTCAACCGTCCAAAACTTCTGTTACTTTCCCGCCAAGAAACTCTCTCTCCCTCTCTCTCTGTTCACCATGTTTGGGCTCAGCCTAGATCCAGGCGCTGTTCTTCTCAAGGATGCTGTGGGAACCTTCGTTCTGATGGCCTGCCTCAACTCCCAACCCAAGATCTGTTATCTTAGCTCTGCGATTGCATCCTCGCATCTTCTTCGACTTTAACCGCAACCACGGCCTCTGGATTTCCCTCAACCTCCATAATCTTTTCTGCATTCTCAGTTGTGCCCCGGTGGTGATTTCCTCGGTATCTATGGCGATGGCAGCAGTAATCAGATCCCCACTGTGTTCATCTATGACAGTATCTTTCTTTAATCTCTACCATTTTGATTGGTTTTAATCTCTTTTTCAAGATTTCAAGAACTGGTTTTAAGTTTTTTTTTGGTTTCGAGAGAATTGGGTCTTCAATTTTGGTTGGTTTCAAGGATTTTTGTGGATTTGCCTGCAATCCTGTTTTCTTGTTTTAAATTTGTTATATTTTTCTGCATTTTTGCATTATGACATCCACTATCTGATTCTTTACTCTTTTCTATTTTTATTGTTTATGATTTAAAAATGCTAGGAATTACACATTTTATGGGAACAGAAATGAACTTGATAGGAATCCGCTGTGGTCAGATGAATGTACCTGAGTTTCGATATGAATATCAAGTGATCGTTGGCATAGCTTGGGACAGGTTTATTCATCTTCTGGTGCATCTGCAGGATTTTGGGTTGCCAGGTACTTTGTCATTGTTTAATTGCTTGCTCAAAGTGGATCCTAATTAAGTGTTATTTCTCAATTGCTTGCTGAAACGTACTATTTGAAATTCAGAATTTGCCCCTACTTTGTTCTCATAATTCTCACAACTTCTAATTTCAGTGCTAAACTGCGATGATGTTTTCTCGCTGAATTGCTGCTTCTATTAACTAATTGTTCATATACAACATCTCGAATATGTTACTCACTTGACTCTTCTGGTTGCTCCACCAGTCCAATGGTTCAGCTGTCATGCTGAACTGCACTGTTGGTGCCCCGGTAACCTCATGTTTACGTTGGCTGAAGGTGGCAATGACGAATTAATGATGGGAATAGTCAATTCAACCAACAGTGAGCTCTTGCTGAAATCAGATTTTAATGATTTTAATTGTATTTCTCTGTTGTCAAGATAATGCTGTTTGATGTGATTTCAACTGTAAAGAATCAGCAATTGATGATGTGAGATATATTGATTGAATTATCTGTTCATGTACGATGTTCTCAATGTTACTGTATCAAATCTTGATGAATTAGCCGTCTGCTTGTTCTCTCGGCAACTTGATTCATAAGTTCTTGCAAGTTTCTCAAGGAAATTTATTGAAATGGACAAAACGATGCACATACTAATCTAAATAACGTCATTGCAAAAACTAAAAGGCCACTAAATCAACTGCAACACTTTCACTAAATCTTTAACTTCAAATTGCACTCTTCAGTCTCCTTCTCCAGCTGAAGGGGAGCATGGCTAACGAGCGGTAGATGCACGAGCTAAAACGATTCAGAAAAAGCACAACATATATTAGTCATAAATTTAAAGACAATTAGAGTGACCAAAAAGATATTATCATTACACGACAGTTTTTAGTATAAAAATGCACTTAGCCATTCATATTAATAGACTCAAAACTGCAATAATATTATTCGTTATGTGGAAGAGTACTTACTGTTTACCCATCAATCATTCTTCGTCGCCTGATCAATGCCACCATCACATAAAGTAAGTCGTATACACAGTTCAAGAACTTGTAGTATGTATAGATGAATATCATACTCCCACAAATTCCCCAAAAAACCAACAACAAATCCAAGCGCTAAACTCACGTAAAATCTAGATGTTATAAGCCCATCCTTCTCTTTGATTTGATCCCTGAACACTGTTTCCTTCTCTGAACTTGTTTCATCAGGAGAGCACAATTGTTGAAGTGGAATTCCACAAAGCAGATCATTCCTAGCAAAATCAGAGGGACTGAAGTTTTGGAGTTGAGACCCCATGGGAATCAGAGGGACTGAAGTTTTGGAGCTGAGACCCCATGGGAATTTTTCCAGATAGGTTGTTGTTTGACAAGTCCAACTCACCAAGGCCTGATATTCGAAAGAGACTTGTTGGAATTGTACCATGTATTTGGTTGTTTTATAGATCAAGCGAGTCAAGAGACTACAACTTCCCGATCTTTAGAGTTATTTGACCTATTAAATTGTTTCCTTGAGCCCTGCTGCTCTACTAGCCATGCTCCACCCATTTTCCGCCGGTCCTTCAAGAGTAATGAGATGCCACCGTGTATCAGAGTTTTGACCAATTGCCTTCCACCGTGAATGTCGAATCAAACTTTGATACCAATTGTTATATCCCCACTCTATAAGTGTCCACTGTTAAGGTCGTCATGCACCAATATTGTCCCTATTTAACCACCAAGGCCCAATCACTTGGGTGGTATGAAATCCAATGGACTTTAGATATGAGATTTTATCTCTAAAGACCTTGTTGTAATTAGAAGTGGAACACCTATATTTAAACCTTAGATTATTGTTGTACTTCTTCGATGTAGGATTCTCTTCACATCCATCTTTAGCTTGAATCGAGCCAACATTTTACACCAACAACTTTTCATATGTCTATTAGAGTCTAGAAACTCAACCTACCCGGGTTCCTTTCAGGTTCCATTCCAACCACTTCCACCTTGGATGAAAAATATACAATAAAGATGGTGTTTCATTCCAAATGCCACACACCTAATGCTTGCAATCACAATATACAGTGTACTTTGCTCATTGAATTCAAGCTTTTGATGTTTCAAGTTGTTGAATTAAGTTTTCATCATTGATGATTTAATTCACAACGGAATATTTTTGTTGATCGTCTTTAAGTGATGCTGATGCTTACCACCATATTTATCATTGTTACATGAGTTTAAATTTTGAGATTTGTATAACATATAGACACAAACTTCAAAATTTAAATTCGTCAAAAGACAGTAAATAAGGTGCTAAGTATTACTACTAGTTTATCTATCTCAAGAAATTTCTTATCCTTATGTCAAATTCATCTTAATTTAGGGATGACAATTCTAACCGTTAAACCTGATAAACGTGGATAACCGTCCGAATGGATTGGATTTGGATATGAAAATTCGGGTATGGTATGGATATGGGGAAAAACCGTGAACTTTATTCGGTTATAGTTTTTGATATGGTTATAGGGGTCCCCAATCCATGTCCCTGAATCCGACCCGAATATATATATATATATATATATATATGATATATAATTTTATTTTATTTAATTTACCGAACCCTCTCTATACTAATTCATTATGCATGCATCAAACCCTATACTATCTTTATCATGCACCAAACATCATGCATGAGGCATACCAACAACCTCATCAATTCAACATTCTTATTGTTATACTCAATAAAATTAATTCATTGAATCATTTTATATATCAATTATCAAATATTATAAGTTTATCAGATTCCTCTCTCTTCAAGAGTCTCATTGTCAAGAAATTGGTGCATGTTATCATGAACAACTTCAAATATATTGTTAGTTTTTTGTAATTGGATGTTGCTAAAATATCAACTTCAAATATTTACTAAAATTTATAATGCGTCAATTAGATAAATATAATTTTTTTTTTTTTTTTTGACGAAGATGAATATAATCGATAACCGATTGAAAATCCGTTATCTGGTGGATATGGTTATGGATAATCTCGGATAGTTAATTTGTGGTTATGGATTGGACATGGTTAATTTTCATGGTTATAAGGATGAATATACCATTTCCATCCTCAAACCGAACCGTTACCGTACCTATTAATTTAGATGTCATTACTCATTATGATCAGTCATCAGTAGATGCTCAATCCACATTCTTTGTTTTGGCTTTTAATTTCAATCCTCAAACTTCTGTTGTATTATCCTAGCTTTGATTTCATTCCTTCTCTTCGTTTTGTAGCAATTTTCCCCCGATTTCTAGGGTTCTGGGGTTCGAAACGCGGTGATGGACAGTAATAGAGGGAGGTACCCGCCGGCGATCGGAGCTGGGAGGCGGCGGAATGATGCGAACCCTGCATTCCAGTCTCGGCAGCCGCATCAGCAGCAGTATGTACAGAGGCACCTTTTGCCCGAACCATCATCACCAGCAGCACTACCTTCAACAGCAGCACCAACAGCAGTGGCTCAGGAGTGCGTCGGAGTACGAGTGCTGATTCGGTGGAAAAGGCCGTGCAGTCGGAAGCTGTCCACCCGAGGTGTGTGCGTCCTTTCGTATAATGCATGTTTCCTGTTATGGTTGGCTTTTATTTGTGGTTGGGAAAAATGGGTTGCTTAGGAATCTAGTTGTGTTATGGACTTGGATTGTAATCGTAATAGGGGAGTTTGGGTATTCTGCTGAAAGAATTATGATTTTAGAAGTTCTGTGTTGAATAAGGTCTTTAGCAGTTCGCTATGCTGACATGTGTAGCATAAGGACGTTGGGGAAATATTTGACATGTGTAGCGTAAGGGCATTGAGGAATATGCGAAAACATTCTGATTTTGGAAATGTAGGTAGATTGCTTTCTCATATGGAGTTAATGAAGCGTTTTTAATTGATAAGCTTTTGACCTGTCATGGATATTACGAGTTGTGGATGAATCTATCTGATTCCTCTTTGGGTTCCATTTGTATGGGTGTCGTATGTTTCTTGTGCTTGAGTTTCCGATTTCAAGAAAAGTCCTTGAAAGAAAATCTGTTTCATGCTTGTCTTTGGGCGTTTAAATTGTAGAAAGGTTAGAATACATTTTCAGTGTGGCATCAATTGATGAGGGCCACAAATCTCCCTCGGGCTAGTCCAATATAGGCACCACAGAAAGTCTTGGCTTGTTCAATTGCGCACGGATATGTATTCTCTTATGTGGCCACCTTTAATTGCTTTTCCTGATTCTTCTGATTGGTGTTGACATGTGCATTTGGGGATTCATGGGGTTAGTCCAGTTGTGGGACAGGAGGAGAAAAGAACCTCAGGAAGCATTTGCCTCATGTTCGATTCTCTATGGATATGTACACTCTTGTGAGGCCACCTTTCATTGTGTGGCCTCGTTGTCGATTTGAGCGTCTACACACGCCTTTGGGGATTGATCAGGTTAGAGACTCAGATACCCCTGAGCTAACAGATAAAGAAATTAGTGCGGGCTGGAAGCACTGGTCTAGTTCTTTTCTGGATCCATCCAAGTGGTTGTACTAATTAGTATTAGTTATTAAACTATCTGTTGGCTGCAATAGTTAGTATTGATTATACTTAGTATTACTTATTAAACTATTTATTGGTCTAGTTCTTTTCTTGGACTAGGATTTATGATGATTCTGAAATGATTCTGGTTGGTAGTGTAATTTAAAGTTTCTGTACCTAGTTTGGTAATTCAGAATAAGTGAAGACTTGTTTTACATTGTATTTATTTTGGCGTACTGATAAGTCATATGCTTAGGAATTCTTGGCATTGGAATTGTTTCTATGTACCCCTTGAGTTCATAAATCATAATGACGGTTTAAATATCAAATTAGAATGTTTGGTTGTTAGTTTATAATTCTATATTCTACCTGTTGAGAAAGCTTTTTTGGTAACATAATCTGTCAATACATCTGTTAATATTTATCTTGTTTATTGTTTTTTCTTATCATGCAACATATTATGGTTATAAATCATACTCTACATGGTATCTTATTTTGGTTCCTCTTTTAATTATCCTCTGTAGCTCGCAAGATTGGAAGGCGAGGTTAAAGATTCCACCACATACACATTTCAGAACAGAGGTTCGTTGTTATCATAATATTATTTGATATGCAATTCTTTATCATGTGTACTGTATTGTTAATGTGATGCTTCTCTCTAGATTATGAAGGGCGCATCATTCAATTCATGTGTTATGTGATTTTTAAAATAAAGTGAAAAATAAAGTTGTTTAAGTTCACATCTATAAACTCAATGAATGAATAATACTTAAAACATTTTGTGATTTCCGAATCTAGTTACTAATGATTTCCTTTAGGATGTAACTGCAACAAAAGGGAATGAGTTCGAGGACTATTTTCCGAAACGTGAGCTGCTGATGGGAATATATGAGAAGGGATTTGAAAGACCATCTCCTATCCAGGAAGAAAGTATTCCAATTGCTCTAACTGGTAGTGATATTCTTGCTAGAGCTAAAAATGGGATGGGAAAGACAGCTGCATTTTGCATCCCCGCATTGGAAAAAATTGATCAAGATAACAATGTGATACAAGGTTTGTTCTCTACCATCTAATTTCACCTTCCTGCACATCATCTACTTTTAACTTCATGCGGGGTTCATGGATGTCACGATGGGTCTGTATTTTTCAGCTTAAAAAATCCTAGTCAATCATATTCTGTAACTCTGTGAGTCGGGTCGAATTGTTGGCCAAGAAAATTACAGAACTTGGCTATTATTGTTTTTTGGCATTTAGAAAAATTTAAAAGCCTTTTTAAGAAAGATTAATGATTTTGGCACTTTTGTTTAATTTCTGACACTTCAATACAAATTGAGCTATACTTTATCATTTTAATACACTCGGAATGGTACGTCAGAAACTAAACTGAAAGCGCTAAAATCGTTAACATGCTAAGATTGACCTCAACAAAATTTTGGCCTTTAGATAACAGCAAGTAATGAAAGAAAACTTAGCCCAAATTTAGCATTTTAAGGGACCAAACGCACCAGGGATATATGGGCCTGCAAATTGGATAACTTAGAACTGCCAGATAACATAGTGTGAAATGTAGAGTGCTTTGATCATTCTCAAAATTTTACAAAAATGGTGGCAAAAGGCACAAAGCAATAAACCAGCTAAGAAAAGAAAGGAGAATCCCTCTGTGAGTTGTTCGTGAGCAACTAACATTCGTTGAATGTTGATTAGTTTGAGTCTCACGGTAAATCCCGATTTAATCAATGGATTTCAAATTTTCAATCACTCAACCAATGCGTGGACGACTCTGTTTGGTACAATTCTTATAGAAAATGTAACAGTGTACCTTCAGTTAATAATTATGTTTTGGGCGTCGAAATAGTCAGAGATAGAGCTAAAAGAGAATTGGGATTTGTCCCAACAAAACTACATAAACGAAGTTCTTAAGAGATTCATTATGGAAGCATGTTTTGGTGGTGATGTTCCTATTGGCAAGGGAGACAAATTTTCTGTTAATCAGTGTCCCAAAACAGATTACGAAATCGAGACCATGAAGGATAAGCCTTATGCTTCATTGGTTGGAAGTGTCATGTATGCTCAGGTATGTACTCGACCAGATTTGGCCTTTGCAGTAAGTGTGTTGGAAAGATTTCAACAAAATCTAGGTGTCTCTCATTGGAATTCAGCCAAAAATGTTTTGAGGTATTTGCAGAAAACCATGTCTTACATGCTGATATATAATCATGTATATTCCCTTGATTTGGTGCGTTATAATGATGCTGATTTGGGTGGAGATATTAACGATCGTATGTCAACAAGTGGATACATTTTTCTCTTGGCAAATTGTGTTGTTTCATGGAAGAGTCAGAAACAAAAGACCCGAGCAGTATCAACCATGGAGTCTGAATATATTGGATGCTTTGAAGCTGTTAGACATTCTAACTGGATTAGGAACATGATTTTGGATGTGAAGATTGTCAGAAACATAGAAAGACCATTGAAGCTATATTGTGACAATAGCTCAACTTTTTTCTTTGCTAAGAATAACAAGCGTTCTGAAGCTTCAAGGCTCATTGACATCAAGTATTTGGTGGTTCAAGACAAGGTCAGAGATAAGATCATTGATATAGAGCACATCAGTACTTATAATATGGTTGCAGACCCTTTAATGAAGGTAGTGACTATTACAACCTTCTAGAGATTAGTGCCAAAGATGGGCCTACATGCATCTCTTGATCTAGTTTGAATGCGGGAGAAAGGAACTCTTTCTCTATTTTGTTTGAGCCTTTCATATTGTTGACTAGATAGTGGACTTATCAGTGTTATAGATGAGTTTTATGTCTTGTAAGCAAATTGAATTATGTTGGTAATTTCTTATGATGTAATTTTCACGTGGATCTAGTATTATTGACTATGCTTTGCAAAATTATTATGAAATTTTGGAATGTCTATGACATTAAAAGGACCAAAATGTGGGAAAGGGATCTTCTTCGGATCCCTTCCTCCTAATTCACCAAGTCTGGGATCCGGGCTGTTGAATTTTGATTCAACAACTAAAATTATTATAACTTGTAAAGTGGGCTCTTGTTTGTAGCTGTTAGATTAAATTTCAATGGTTCGGATCCTTGAATTTGGTGGATTAGGAGGAAGGGATTTGAAGAGGATCCCTTTCCCAAAATGTGGGAGCTTTATTGGTACCAAAATTTTCACACATTGAGTCCCTAATTGCAATGATGACACTTAATATGATTGCTAAGTGATTGTAGAATGCTGGCAAAAGAATGGTTGTGTCAATTTTTCCATAGTCCTGCAATTGTATTGATGTGGAGAGTAATTGAAAGTTTTTGTATACATGAGTATGATTCAATGATCACTATTGCCTTATTGGATATAATGCTGAGGCATCACTTATGTGAGAGAATGTAAGATTCTGTTGTGTGTGAGTTTACCACATCGTTTTATCTGTATTATATTAAATAAGAAATATAATTATTCATGTTTAGGAGATAAATAATATAAGTATTTATATCAAAATTGATTGGGCATAGAACTTTAAGGGAGTAGTTTAACCCACTCACATTATGGGAAGACAGTTTTCCTTAATAGGAGGAAATTGTCAACTATTGGATATATATGGATTTGGTCTCTCTTCTCACGATTACGTTCATTAAGAAGTTTTCCTTATTGAAACTGAACACCAATTGTCAGAGAGGAGAAGGCTAATTCAACAACCATTTACTATGAATTCATCAAGTAAGTTTCACTTATTGTTTCCATAGAGTCAGTTCTAGTTAAACTATAAAAAAATGGTCCAATGAAAAAAAGACAAAGTGTATCCGCTAGTTTACATGCTTGTAACATTTAGCATTAACTCTTCCAATTGCTACTGCCACAGTTAAAAGAGCATTTTTGACCATGAAATTTCTAAAGAATCGATTGAGAAATCGAATGGGAGATCAATGGATCAATGATAACATGATTATTTTTATAGAGAGAGATATTTGCATGAAAACGTGTTGAGGAATATTGTAAGATGTTGTATGAAAAACTTTATAGATTAATATAGAAGTGTTTTGTGTAGTAAATTCTTGAGTTTTTTAGTTGTACCTTCTTGTTTGAGAATGCCCCCATTCTTACAAATTTCTAGCTTCGTCCCTAGAGTCAATCCTACATTTGATTGTGATGTTAATTGTAGTTACTTGTATTTAATTGGTTTAGATCTTTAATTGAAAACTCTTACACTCCATTGTTCATCAGTGACAGTAAGTAGTACTGAACAGCTTAATCTTTTTTTAAATCTCTACGATTTTGATTGGTTTTAATCTCTTTTTCAAGATTTCAAGAATTGGGTTTTAAATTTTTGTTGGTTTCAAGAGAATTGGGTCTTCAATTTTGGTTGGTTTCAAGGATTTTTGTGGATTTGTCTGCAATCTCGTTTTAAATTTGTTGTATTTTTCTGCATTTTTGCATTATGACACTCACTACCTGATTCTTTACTCTTATTTATTTATTTATTTTTATTTCTCCTATGTTTGTTTATGATTTAAAAATGCTAGGAATTACAGATTTTATGGAAATGGAAGTGAACTTGATATTCACATTGGCAATGATCACTTGATATTCACATTGGCAATGAGCATTTGGCATACCTTGGGACAGGTTTATTCATCTTCTCGTGCATCTGTGAGATTTTGGGTTGACAGGTGCTTTGTCTTAGTTTAATTGCTTGCTCAAAGTGGATCCTAATTAAGTGTTATTTCTCAATTGCTTGCTGAAGTGTACTATTTGAAATTCAGAATTTGCCCCTTTTTTGTTCTCATAATTCTTAATTTCAGTGCTACACTGCAATGATATTTTCTTGCTGAATTGCTGCTTCTATAAAGTTTATAGAATAAATTGTAACAATAGTCCCTAAATTTTAATCAAATTGGAGCAATGGTCTCTGAATTAAAAAGCCATTACCATTGGTCCTCCAACTCATCAAAATGTGTGGCTATGATCATTTTCGTCAACTTTGTTAGAATTTTGTCAAAATAAGTTATGTTGGAAGGACCATTGCTACATTTAGGTTAAAGTTGGGGGACCATTTCTCCAATTGGATTAAAGTTGAAGGACCAATGGTAATGAATTTTTAGTTGAGGGACCATTGCTCTAATTGAGTTTAAGTAAGGGACCACTGTTACAATTTACTCAAGTTTATAAACTAAATGTTCATATAGACATCTTGAATAGGGGTGGAATTTATTCCAAAATTATCATGTCAATTGAATTCCCAACCATGTTAATTTGTAATGACACGATATTGTACCGAAACGAATATTTTGGTACGGTATTGGTATTCGATACCATTACCTATGGTATTACCGTACCATACCAAAAAATATAAATATATGTTATCCTATTCTTGATTTTTTTTTTTTTTGGTGTCAAACGATAGATTTTGTTACAATAGATGTTAGATTAGCCATCGACTAGTTTTGAACTCATGTCGCCATGCAAGGGATCGACACCTTTCCACCACACTGTGGTAAAGGGCCACTAGCAATTTCCTATTCTTGATTAAGTTGATGTAATATACAATGTTCTCAATGTTAATGTATCAAATCATGATTGAATTCTTTGTGTGCTGTTTCTCTATATAACTTGATTAATAAGTTCTTGCAAGTTTTTCATGGAAATTTATAGAAAAGGATAAAATGATACACTTAGTAATCTAAATGACGTCATTGCAAAAACAAAAGTCCACTAAATCAAGTACAACATTTTCACTAAATCATAACTTCAAATTGCACTCTTCAATCTCCTTCTTCTCCAGCTGGAAGGAAGCATGGCTTACCAATGGTAGATGCACGAGCTAAAACGATTTAGAAAAAGATGTTATCATGACACTATGTTTTATGTATAAAAATGCACTTAGCCCATCGTATTAATTGACTCAAAACTGCAAAAATATTATTCGTTACATGGAAAAGTACTTACAGTTTACCCATCAATCATTCTCATCGCTTGATCAAAGCTGCCCTCACATATAGCCAATCATATGCACTATTCAAGAACTTGTAGTATGTGTATCTCCATGACCTGATGAATATCAAACTCCCACAAACTCCCCAAAATCCAACAACAAATCCAAGCACTAAACTCACGTAGAATCCTGATGTTATAAGCCCATCATTCTCTTTAACTTGATCCTTGAACATTGGTTGCTCCTCCGAACTTGTTTTCACATGAGAGCACAATTGTTGAAGTGGAATTCCACAAAGCAGAGGATTCCCAGCAAAATCAAACGGCTCATAGTTTTGAAGCTGAGTCCCCATTGGAATTTTTCCTGACAGGTTGTTATTTGACAAGTCCAACTTACCAAGGCCTGATATTTGAAAGAGACTTGTTGGAATCATACCATGTAATTGGTTGTTTGATAGATCAAGTGAGTCTAGTGACTGCAACTTCCCGAACTTTGGAGTTATTTGACCTGTTGAATTGTTTCTCGACAGGTTCAAAGAAACCAACCCCACAAGATTAATGATTTCACTAGGAATCTCTCCCGTTAATCGGTTGCTTGACAGATGAATGCTCTTTACAAGCCCCAAAGTACTTTTGTATTTGGACATTGTGCCTTTCCATATCAAGGATGTGTCGTCATTATAAGCACTGGCTAAGGAATTACTGTTGAATTAGTGGCCAAGTGGACAAATGTCCAAGAAAACTTTAGGTGATTAAACAAAACAAAAGAAAAAATAATGGACAACACATTCCTTGTTTTGGGGAGGAAAATGGGAAAAGCAACATCACCTTTCATTATTGTGTTTGTTCTCAAAAACCACCCGTGGGTGTTGGTTCAAGAGCAATATAGAGAACTCATTTCAGTGAGAAGAAAAAGGTGGAGAGAAAAAAGAGAGCTCATTCATTCGGTTTTGGCAGAAAGAAGAGAGAAGAAAGAGCTCCTTTTTGCAGAGAGCAAGGGAGCTGCAAAGAGAGAGAAGAGAAACTGCTGCTTCATTCGGTTAGTAATCATCTACCAAAGTAGTTGTTGTTGTAATAGCTTTGAGCTATATGTATAGAGAAGAAATTATTCATTATATTTCTTTCTCTATTTGTTTCTTTGGTGTGTGAGAGCTATTGGGTGTATTGGGCTTTTGGGTTGTGAGATTGCCAACACTTTGTAAACTCCCATTTGGTTGATAGTGGATTATTGGGTGAGCTCCTACTGCTCCGAGGACGTACTCCAGTTACACTGACTGTGGAGGAACCTCGTTAAAATCTTTGTGTCTTTTACATTTTGTTCTTGCATTTTCATTTGATAAATTTACTGTGGGCTAGCTTGAGTTGGTTCCAAGAGATTTTGGTGCTATCCTAGCACAACAATTGGTATCAGAGCACTGGTTGCTCTTGGGTACTGTCTAATTGCCAAAAATGTCAGACGGGCAAGATGAGAATCCTTTTGGAAGCAGCTCCGGATTTGCAAGAACTACGGTGCAAAATGCAAAGTTCGAAGTTGAAAAGTTTGATGGCACAAACAACTTTGGGATGTGGCAATGTGAGGTCAAAGATGTGTTGGCTCAACAAGATCTACTTGCCGCTTTGGGAGAGAAGCCGGAAGCTATGTCGAAGCCGGAATGGGAAAAATTAAATTTGTGGGCTTGCTCTTCAATTCGGTTGTGCCTTGCAAAAACTCAGAAGTATTTTGTGATGCGGGAGACATTGGCAAGTGTGTTGTGGCAAAAATTGGAAGACAAGTATATGACGAAGAGTGCAGAGAACCGACTACACTTGAAGAAAAAGCTCTACCGCTTCCAATACAAAGAAGGTACAAAAATGATTAGACACCTTGATGCTTTTAATAAGTTGATTGCCGACTTGTTAAATTTAGATGAGGATATTAAGGATGAAGATAAGGCCTTAATATTGTTGAATTCCTTGCCGGACTCTTATGAGCATTTTGTTACCACTATTATGCATGGTAAAGAAACTGTGAAATTTGAAGATGTGTCAAATGCCTTGATGAATTATGAAATGAGGCATAGAGATAAAAATCATGATAGTACCTCTGAAGCTTTATTTGTTAGAGGTAGATCATCGGAGAGGAGATCCTCTTCTAGCAGGAAAAAATCACAGTCTCGACCTAGAGGAAACTCTAAAGGTAGAAAACCTTTGGAAAGGGATGAATGTGCCTTTTGTCGTAATAAGGGCCATTGGAAGAAAGATTGTCCTAGATTGAAGACCAAAGGCAAAGAAAGTTCTGAAGCTAATGTTGCTGAGGTTGAAACAGATTTTTCTGATTTTGCTTTAACCACTTCCTCATCATTTGATTGTGCTACTAAGTGGGTGTTGGATACGGGTTGTACTCATCATATGACTCCTCACAAGGATTGGTTTTCAAGCTTGAAAGAGTTTGATGGCGGTGTTGTGTTCATGGGAGATGACAATCCTTGCACAACAAAAGGGATTGGTACAGTTCGTTTGAAGTTGCATGATGGCATGGTTAAAGAGTTGACAGGTGTTCGGTATGTACCGAATTTGAAGAAAAATCTTATTTCTTTGGGAACTTTGGAAGCCAAGGGCTTCAGGTTTCATTCAGATGGGCAGACATTGAAGGTGACTTATGGTGCACTTGTTGTGATGAAAGCTCCTCGATGTGGCCATTTGTATTTATTGCAAGGAAGCACTGTGACAGGTGAAGCATCTGTAGTCTCAGAAAATATGGGCACATCCGATTCTGATACTACTAGATTGTGGCATATGAGATTAGGCCATGCCGGTGAGAAAGCTCTACAAGGGCTTGTGAAACAAGGTCTTCTAAAAGGTGCCACGACTTGTAAGCTTGATTTCTGTGAGCATTGTGTCTTGGGGAAGCAAACTAGAGTGAAGTTTGGTACTGCTGTACATCAGACGAAGGGCATTCTTGATTATGTGCATTCAGATGTTTGGGGTCCTACAAAGACTCCCTCTTTGAGTGGTAGACATTGGTTCGTGACCTTTGTTGATGATTATTCAAGAAGGTCTTGGGTCTACACTATGAAGCACAAAAGTGAGGTGTTGAGCATTTTCTTGGGTTGGAAGAAAATGGTTGAGAACCAGACTGGGAGAAAGATTAAGATTTTGAGATCGGATAATGGTGGTGAATACACATCCGACCCTTTCTTTAAAGTTTGCAAAGAGGAAGGGATTGTGAGACATTTTAGTGTCCGGGGAACTCCACAACAAAATGGAGTTGCAGAAAGATTGAATCGAACCTTGCTTGAGAAGGTTAGATGCATGTTGTCTCAGTCGGGTTTGAGCAAGTCGTTTTGGGCAGAGGCAGTTACTTATGCATGTCACATCATCAACCGATTACCCTCAGCTGCTGTTCAGGGTAAGACGCCAATGGAGGTATGGTTTGGAAAACCCTCTTCTGATTATGACTATATTCGTATTTTTGGTTCACCTGCTTATTTTCATGTAACTGAAAATAAACTTGATCCTAGAGCCAAAAAGGCTATCTTTCTTGGTTTTAGTAGTGGTGTCAAAGGTTACAGGTTGTGGTGCCCAGAGATGAAAAAACTTGTAATCAGCAGAGATGTGACATTTGATGAAGAAAATATGTTTAGAGACTCTGAGAAGAATGTGAAAGATGTCCAACAGGTGGAGCTTGAGAAAGTTGCCTCTAGTACTTCAAATCCTATTTCCGCTGATGTCGAAGCCACGACAAGTGAAGAAGTGGGAGACCATGAGGATGTTGAAGAAGTTGAACTTGAAGATTCTATTCAAGTTGAAGAGCAAGTTTCACCTCAAGAGTCTATTGCCAAGAACAGAGGAAAAAGACAAATTACCAAGCCAACTCGGTATAGTGACTATGTTGCTTTTGCTCTTCCTATTATCACTGATGAGATTCCATCCAATTTTGAGGAAGCCATTGAGAGTGAGGAAAAGGAGAAGTGGTGCAATGCCATGGGTGACGAGATGAATTCTCTCATGAAAAACAAGACTTGGGAGTTAGCTAAATTGCCTAAGGGTAAGAAAGCTATTGGTTGCAAATGGGTGTATGCCAAGAAGGAAGATGTTGCTGAGAAAAGCAATGTCAGATTCAAAGCAAGATTAGTTGCTAAAGGGTATGCACAAAAGGAGGGCATTGACTACAATGAAATCTTTTCTCCAGTTGTGAAGCACTCCTCAATTCGCATTATGTTAGCTCTTGTTGCACAATATGATCTTGAACTTGTGCAACTTGATGTGAAGACGGCTTTCCTACATGGTGATTTGAATGAAGAGATTTATATGTGTCAACCGGATGGGTATAAAGTGAAAGGGAAAGAAAATTTGTTTTGCAAGTTGAAGAAATCACTTTATGGCTTGAAGCAATGTCCAAGACAATGGTATTTGAGGTTTGATAAATTTATGAGAGGCCAAAATTATTCTAGAAGTCAATATGATCATTGTGTGTACTTCAAGAAGTTGCAAGATGGGTCTTTCATTTATTTATTGATATATGTTGATGATATGTTGATTGCCTCAAAGAATGTCGAAGAGATTGAGAAATTGAAGAAGCAAATGAAAAATGAGTTCGAGATGAAGGATCTTGGTGAAGCAAAGAAGATCCTTGGCATGTAGATCACTAGAGACAGAGAGAAAGGTTTGATATGCTTGAATCAAAAACACTACCTTGAGAAGTTGATTCAGAAGTTTGGAGTTCATGACTCAACCAAACCGGTTAGTACCCCTTTGGCTCCTCATTTTAAATTGAGTTCTCTACAATGTCCTAAAACTGATCAAGAGAAGCTACAAATGAAAAATATACCATATGCAAATTTGGTTGGTAGTTTGATGTATGCAATGGTATGCTCTAGACCGGATATTGCTCATGCAGTTGGCATGGTGAGTCGATATATGCATAATCCTGGTAAAGAGCATTGGAATGCAGCTAAGTGGATATTGAGGTATCTCCATGGTACTCGAGACGTTGGTTTATGCTTTGAGAGAGATGACTCTGGTATTGGTCATTTTGCAGTTGGTTATGTTGATTCAGATTATGCAGGTGATCTAGATGGAAGGAAGTCTACTACAGGCTATGTGTTTACTATGGCTAAAGGGCCAGTTTGTTGGAGGTCCATTTTGCAGTCGTCTGTTGCTTTGTCTACTACAGAGGCTGAATATATGGCAGTTGCTGAAGCTATAAAGGAGGCCATTTGGATACATGGGCTGATTAGAGATTTGGGGGTTGATCAGAAGCAGGTGGAGGTGCATTGTGATAGTCAGAGTGCCATTTATTTGACTAAGTATCAGGTTCATCATGCGAGGACCAAGCACATAGATGTGCGTTATCACTTTGTTCGTGAAGTTGTTGGTGAAGGAGAAATCATTCTCCAGAAGATTCCAACTAAAGACAACCCCGCTGATATGTTAACTAAGGTTGTTGGTGTAGCCAAGTTTGTTCATTGCTTGAACTTGGCTCACATTTTGCCTATATAAAGAAGGCGTTGAGCAGTAGGAGTTTTGGAGCATTTGGCTCGGCATGAGTTGTTCTCTTGCTAGTGATTGGGAGTGATGTTGTGTGTCAATTGTGTTGGTTGGCTTATCATGGCGTTTTCGGAACTTGGCCAAGGTGGAGATTGTTGAATTAGTGGCCAAGTGGACAAATGTCCAAGAAAACTTTAGGTGATTAAACAAAAAAAAAAAAAAAATAATGGACAACACATTCCTTGTTTTGGGGAGGAAAATGGGAAAAGCAACATCACCTTTCATTATTGTGTTTGTTCTCAAAAACCACCCGTGGGTGTTGGTTCAAGAGCAATATAGAGAACTCATTTCAGTGAGAAGAAAAAGGTGGAGAGAAAAAAGAGAGCTCATTCATTCGGTTTTGGCAGAAAGAAGAGAGAAGAAAGAGCTTCTTTTTGCAGAGAGCAAGGGAGCTGCAAAGAGAGAGAAGAGAAGCTGCTGCTTCATTCGGTTAGTAATCATCTACCAAAGTAGTTGTTGTTGTAATAGCTTTGAGCTATATGTATAGAGAAGAAATTATTCATTATATTTCTTTCTCAATTTGTTTCTTTGGTGTGTGAGAGCTATTGGGTGTATTGGGCTTTTGGATTGTGAGATTGCCAACACTTTGTAAACTCCCATTTGGTTGATAGTGGATTATTGGGTGAGCTCCTACTGCTCCGAGGACGTACTCCAGTTACACTGACTGTGGAGGAACCTCGTTAAAATCTTTGTGTCTTTTACATTTTGTTCTTGCATTTTCATTTGATAAATTTACTGTGGGCTAGATTGAGTTGGTTCCAAGAGATTTTGGTGCTATCCTAGCACAACAATTACGCCCCTTGTTGTCAAGGGGGAAAAAATGATTGATAGTTCGACTTAAACTTCCCTTTTGAGCCAAATAAGTCAACATGTTGAGGCATTTGGGTGTACTTCCACAGATGTTATTCATCAAGAAATCCAGAATATGAATGCTTCCCATATTACACAATTGTAATGGAATGCTTCCATAGAAGTGATTAGAACGGAGGATAAGGATTGCCAATTTTGAAAATCCGACCCCTAACCATCCAGGTATCAAACCTGATAATTTATTTTCTCCAACATCCAAAGCTATGGGACTTGTGCAGTTCTTCAAAGATGAAGGCAATTCCCCCACAAATCCAATCCATTGTTATTTAGCTTCAATGTTTGAATAGAACTCAAAGAGTCTACTATGGCAGGAATTTTCCCGGAAAAGGCATTGTCACTCAAATCAAGATAGAATAGATTTCCAAAATGCGTCCCACAATCGGGAAGTTCTTCAGATAATTGGTTGCTTGAGAGATCAAGAAAGGTTAAATTACTAGCCTTGATTGGAGTCTTTGGACAAAAGAATGAAACCAACCCAGAAAATTTATTGTTGGAGAGATCTAGTTCCAATGCTTCGGAAAGAAATGAAGGAATTGGACCTTCCAACTGGTTCCAACTCAAATTCATTGAAAGAGGGAAAGATGAAAAATCGAATGTTGGATTTTGGATTGTTCCTCTAATTTGGTTGTTGGAGATGTATATATATTCAATTTCACGATCACGAGAGAACACGCCCCAAAACCAACTTGGAATGATATACTCGAGATTAGACATTTGCCCAATGCTTTCAGGTATTGTTCCACTTAACAGCAATGAGTGCTTCTCTTTCCCTCTCTATGCACCTCGTCACCTTCGGCACCTTAAAAACATCCGTGCCGCCAACTACCCCTGAAGAAATATTATGGATTTCAAGGGATAGGGACTGCTTGCAACAATGTAACAAAATTAGCATCGCAATTATTGAAGCACGAAATAGTTTCAAGCTTCTAACTCCCTCGCCCTGCATCTTAACAACAACGAAAATGAGAAAGTATTTAGGCTCCGTTATTGGAAACTGGAAAGTAATTTGGAAGAAGATTGCAACACTGCAAGTATATATACACATAAAATAGCCTTTTACAGAAGAAAGGTATAAAGCCGAGTCACTCGCTCATACATGATGGGATGGAAACAAACTATCTGCTTTCCAATGTAAACCAGGCCCTAACTTTCTCTGTCAATATCATTCAATAACACTGATGTGTCGAAATATAAATACAAATCTAACATATCAATCAATAACTTTCTCTGTCAATATCATTTTTTTCTGAGCACACCTCTATCTGTTTTGGTAATGCATAGGGAGAAAACGTGTATGTGGAAATCTCACTTCATAAATTAGACAACAACTAGAATGGCAAGTATTGACTTTACTTACTAATTGGATTATTCAATTCTTTTGGAACACAATATACTACAGCCATTGGCAGGGCCAGCCCAGGACCACCGCGGGCTGGGCGACCGTCCGGGGCTCAAAATAATTGAGGGCACCAAAATTATTAGGACAGCATAATTATATATGTTTTCATAAGATTATATATTTATAAAGTTTGGTTACATGACAAAGGCATTTAACTAAAACAGGTGGTTTTGTTATTTAAGATTAATGAGGATGTCTTGGGTTCAAAACACCAAGTGTGCTTATTTAAATTTAAATTTTTACAAATTTTTTTTCAGAAGAGTATAAATTTATAACATTTGGCCAAATGATCAAGAAGTATAATTAGAAGCAATGGTTTTTGTTGTTTAAAATTAATGAGAGGTCCTAAGTTCGAACTGCTATATGCATGTTTATTCTTTTTGATTTTTACAAATTTATGTTTCTTTGTTAATTTCTTTTTAAATACTAGCAAGTAGCTAAGTGGGTTGCAGTTTTTAAACATTCGTTCCAATTCAAGTCTAACCTTCAACAATGAGTAATGTGTAGGTCAAATTTGCAAATCATATCATCAAAAGGTTTAATTTAGTGCTAAAAAACAACATTATTTTTTATGTCCTATGTTGACATGGTCAGTAAATAAATAAAAAAACACCTCACAATTTATATAAAAACATTTTAAAAGTTCGGATAGAAGAGGAACAAAACTCATCATCTATCTGCTTGTAAGCCCGTAGATTTTTGGTTTTATTCTCTCGATACAAAATAAATTAGTTTTTTCTGTGCTTCTAAATTATTTTGAGATTGAAGTGTTTTTCTAAGTATAATTTTATTGATCTCTTATGTGTAAAAACAAATAATTTTCTTATATAAAGTGATGACACATTTTTTAGCATAATCCTGGACCTCAAAAATCTCAGGACTGGCCCTAGCCATTGGATTAGACTGATAGGCCATACTCAGAACTTTAGAACTTGGAAAGATAGTGGTTACTACACAGCAATGATGTTAACAGAAAGAGCATCCGAATCTGAAAAAATTAATGGAATCATATCAAGTTGCTGTCCAACATTAAGGTTCTTGTCAACAAAAGGCGTGGGAAGACCGATTCCACCATACGCTCTCAATGTTAATGTCTCATATCTTGGTTCAACTATTTGTCTTCCTTTCTCTGCCGGTACCTTATTAATAATTTGTTCTAAGTTTCTCATGGAAATTTATTGACAAAGATAAACTGATACACTATTAAAATGAGATAAAAAGGACCTAACCAGTAGGGAGAGTTTCTAAACAAAGAAAGCGAAGAAAGGTTGTGAGGTTAATCAATTCAGTGGAGATGCGGACATCCAGAAATGTAATTTTATTGCTTAATGTGAAACGGTAAAAGATGATCAATGAAAAAATTCAATTTGTGGCGTGATAAGGAATCCTCTAAAAGGTCTCATGAGGCCCGCCCACACGCTTGTCCCCTCTTGCATCTTGGTTGGAAATAACCGTTGCCAAAGACGCTTTATGTCACTCAAAGATATTATCAATCTTTGCAAAATAAAATGGCCCACAAAACTAAGAAGCAAAATATCTGCTTCGACGTAAACTAGGCTCTAGCTTTCCGAGTCAATATCATTCCATTATTTGCACTGACGTATTTGAAAAGAAATTAAAATTAGACATATCAACTAAAATTAATAAAAGAGGCCACAATATTAACTTGAGTTATTGTTGTTGTTAAAAAATTATTTAGAGAGAAGATGGTATCCATGTGAGGTCAGCATAACAAAAGACATACTGCCACGTACATAAACACAAGCTAAAAGAAAATTGTGGAAAAAAAAAAAAAAAGAGAGGAATAACATCAACAAACACATAGGCGTCAAAACTAACACTCAACCAGTGCATCATTCGCGCATCCAACCCCCCTTCTCTCTCTCAAATTGGAAAAGAAAAATTACAAATTGAGGTGGGTAAGGATGCAGTCGGATATAGTTATTGTTGGAAATGTGCCCTAATTTCAATTATAAGACGATACTTTACAAACATTTCACAAGTTAAATTAAATTCATTTAATTTAAGGACAAAGATTATTGTTTAAAGTCGTCTCATTAAATGCTATATACTTAAATAATAAATTCAAGGAATTTGTAATTAAGAGAATATAATCTAAAAAGTTATATTCATGATACATTTTTTTTTCGTACACATATCTTAAATGTTCCTATCATAGAATTGAGAATTGGACATTGACAATCTGGATAGATCATTAAATACCATGTCTTCTCTCCTAGAGAGTGTTTGGTCTTGGGTCATTGGCGTAAATGACACCAAGACAAGCATATAGGTGCTCAATATAGAGTGAGTCAAGTGAACGCGATCAACAAAGAGTTATCATACTCATATCATTTGAGAACTCATGGTTGAGATAATGCAAGGTAATCATTTGACCTAAGACATCATAGTTGTCTTATGGTTAGATCCTTAGTTTTTGGCTATGTTAAAGGCATTCCATTTGGGGGTGTCGACGACATATTTCGGATTAAGCTACTTAATCATGTGTTTCTTCCTTGGCCTCTTCGTATGCAATGGTCTATTTGTTTGGATCGCATTCGGAAGATGACTTTCTATACCTCTCACATATATCACAAAGGAAATATGGTTGCAGACAATTTTGCTAACATGGGCTTGTCTCCAACTTTGGTATGGCATGATTCCCCTTTGATGATGGTTCGTGTTGCTTTGTTTTCAGACTATGTTGGCTTTCTTGGTTTTTGTTTCTCAATTAATATGCATCTCGGCATACAGGTATGTCTCACTTTCATGTTTTTTTTTTCTTTCTAAAATTGTGATATTGCTTGTTTTGTTTTGCAGGTTTAGACCTTTATGTGGGGTTAGGTTTCATGTGCCCATCTTTTCCTTGTATCTTTGTTGTTTTTGTTTTTAGAAGGGTAAGATCTATATCCCCTCTTCTTTTCATTTATTTTTTTGATATTTTTTTTTCTTGTATTATGAGGGGTTCAACTAGGTGTACCTTTTTTTTTTTTTTTTTTTTTTCCAATATTAATAAAATTTACCTTGTTGAGATTTTCTAAAAATGAAATAAATAAAATTAAGCTCGACCAAGGAGCACACGCGTATAGTTACAAAACACGAAAATAGCAAACATTATTATTCAATAGGTGAAGTTACAATAAATTTAAACCATAATGTTCCAGATCCATATATCAAACAAAACCAAACCAAGAAAATAAAACATAGTAGTTACAAATTAATAAGTAGGCGGAATCCACATTGGAAACTCTATGGTCTTGCTCATCAGAGTCCGAGCACGTTGGTGGTAAGGATTTTCTACAAACCTCTTTTCTTCAATGTTGTAGACACCGTGATCGAAAGCTCCGTCCGGTCCAATGCCTCTACCAATACGAACATTATCATGAATAAAGTATATGCAATTTGCTCGACATCCCACCTCTAAAGCACAAACAGATATTGAAGAGTTATCACCCACAAACACAGCAACGTCGTCACCTAAAGTGTTCACCTCCGTCCACTCACCCTTGCTGACATTTAGTTCATATGCTTTGCATTTCTCCGTCTCACGATCCAGATTAAATCCAACAAACTTTTGAACCATCAATATTTTTTTCTCGTTACGAATCACAAGATAATACATGCTAACGCCGAGATTTTCTTCACATTCACGCGCAACCTCCTTCACATCTGAGATGGATTGAGCAGTAACATTAAAAGAAAAGAGTATACCAAGATCACAAAGAACATAGAATCTGTCTTCAAATTGAACAACTTCTTGAATTAAGCGCCAACTTGTTCCGACAAGGTTTTGATCAACATAAGTCCACTGGCTGTCTTTGTTGAGTCAAATAAACGCCAATTCGCACCTCTCTCCATATGCAACCATAATAATACAATGATCAGTAGTCTGGTGGTATTCCTTTGCACTTGTACGTGAGAAGTCTTAGGTTCAAATCTCGTAAATGACGAATTCGATACCAAATTAGCTTGCCCATTATGTGGATTAGCCAAACTTCCCCTCCCCTTAGTGTAAAATATATCGTTGTACTAAAAAAAAAAATAATGGATCTGCTGAAATTGAAGTTTTGTATGCAAAAAAATGGCCATGTTATTCTTCACATTGGGAGGGTTGGAGGAAGGTTAACAACCCTCCTTATTTTCCTTCCAACTCTAAAATTGGATTTATTAGGGATACAAGGAAATTGTCAACGACAACTGTGAACTGAGAACTGAGAACTGCAAATTGGACGGGTAGAACCCTAATTTTTGCACCAATGGTGGCTTGAACGAGTAGAACTCTAATTTCTTAGCCAATCTATGTGGATGCAATGGAATATCTATCAGTTAATTTGAGTTATACTGTAAGATCTGGAGTGGAAGTTACGAGTATACAAAAGGGGAAGAAAAAAGAAAGTGAGCGATCAAACCAATGCCTGTACAGATAGCAAAAGGCACAAAGCAATAAACCGGCTAAGAAAAGAGAGGAGAATCCAACTGTGAGTGTTCGTGAGCAACTAACAACCGTTGAATGTTGATTAGTTTGAGCCTCACGGTGAATCCCTATTTAATCAATGGATTTCAAATTTTCAATCACTCAACCAATGCATGGACGACTGTGTTTGGTAAAATTCTTATAGAAGATGTGTAACAGCGTACCTTCAGTTAATAATTATGTGTTGCTGCATTTTCTCTTTCGCTTTCTTGCCCTTCTCAAGATCCTTTCCGTCTCTTCCATTACCTCCTCAGCCATATCTTACGTCTCCACAGAGGAAACGAATACGGTTGCAATTACTTTTGAGCGTAATGGTTATGTACTTACATACGCGTAGAGATAAAATTTAATAGATAATGCAAATGTGTTGAGAATGAATCCCACATTGATAGGAGGAAGAACCTTGCATGTGTTTATAAAGAGTTTGGCTACTCCCCATATTCCTAATTCGTTTTATGGTAGAACCTACTTTCTTCATGGTATCAGAGTAGTTTGTCTCACGTGTAAAGTCAAACGACCATATGAGCTCCACGTCATCCTTGTTGTGTTGTCCATGTATTAGACTTGAAAATTCGCCGCACGTGAGAGGGCGTGTTGAGAATGAATCCCACATTGATAGAAGGAGGGACCTTACATGTGTTTATAAGGAGTTAAGATACTCCCCATATTGCCAATAGGTTTTATGGTGGAACCTTACCTTCTTCAAAATGAAGGTTCACAAAAGTACCTGTTTCCTTCTCGCCAAACAAGTAGGAAAATGCTCCATCAATCTCCTCGTCCGATTCAATGATAACTCTACATTCTTCTGCCTGCATCATGAATTGTCATCTCTTACGGACCACGGAACTAGAAATGGAAACTAGACTGTCACTTATACCCGAAGGACCAACAAAATGGATTTTTATGCAGCAGATAAGATAAAGGGCAACTTTTGATTCAAGTGCGAAGAGAAATGACTCAAACGCACAACTATAATTAAGCCAAATACCTTATTGCCAGAAACATATACAAATTAGTTGCGCTATACTGTCTTTCTAATCAGCATGAAAGATAGGAAACGACAAACAAAAACTAAAGGCTACCTGTGAAATGGAAGTAAATCTGCTACGCTTTTGTACTTTCCGGAACCCATTATCGCTCAAGGCAGATGTTTCTACCTTTACAGACTTCCAGCCTTCTGTTTCTATCTTTGGAACTACGACTGCTTGCACACCAACCTTCGGAGGCACAGATGAACTGGAATCAGGAGGACTTTTTAAGTATGGTGCTACTTCAGAGAAATAGTATAAAAAACACATTACTCTTATGGAGTGGCAGCGGCACTATCGGCAGCACCCTGCAATATCCAGATATAAAAAGTTTCCCAGTAAGATAACATAGTCCGTGCGTGCGTGATGAAGTTAATGAGGCGTAAATGGAAATGCAGGTCATATTTGGTGGACTTAGAGAGGATGCTTCACATTTTTGAATGGAAGTACTGGAATTCTGGCTGCAAGAATAAAGAGATGATAAAAACGGATTTAATAACCACATTGGCATGGAAATTATGTAACCGAAAGTTCAATGGGTGAATAGAAAATGTTCGGAAACCCAGATCAGCATTTCTTGCGTCAGGCAATTTACTAAACAGTTGCTCTATGTTGTCTCAACGGAAATGTAATATTTCAAAGTGGATGACCTCAAAGCCTTATATGTTTGCATGTGTCACAGGGCTATCCGTTATCCCAATTCGTTGGCATACCACCGAGCCATTTTTTATTAACATAATGACACCGAGCCTTTATTGCAGCCCGTGCTCCTAAATCAGCTGCTTTATTTTTGGTACCAACTATTAAGAATTGTTTTTCCATACTTGCTGCATAAAAAATTAAAAATCACAAGCTTCTGATAAAAACCGAGCAGTTCTAGTAAGATTAATAAAATGAATGCCTTTACACTTTGCAAAGATATAGTTCCATTCTAGGATTCCATTTCCAAGTAACATGACCAAAATGAACTCCTACTTCCATCATCTCTTCCAAATTGATGTTTCAATATCTTCTTGTCATTTCTCCCCACACTTCTTTTCTTCTTTTTTTTCTTTTTCTTAAAAAAATATGAGATGAAGTATAAAGAATTGAAAGAGTGCTTTGACTTTAATTGAAGGAAATGAAAGAGCTTACAAATTAAAAGGAAAGAGCTTTGAAATAAAAGCTTGCTAAACTTGCTAAGTAGAATAAAGATTTCAAATGAAAAGGGTGCTGCGGTAGAGAGATTTGTTTGATTGTTTGAGTCATTGAGTGTCCCCCTTATTCTCAGCCTTGGCTTCAAAAATATAGAGAACAAACC
This sequence comes from Pyrus communis, assembly GCF_041283825.1. Classification (NCBI taxonomy): domain Eukaryota; kingdom Viridiplantae; phylum Streptophyta; class Magnoliopsida; order Rosales; family Rosaceae; genus Pyrus; species Pyrus communis. Next base: position 12,400,134 of record NC_142565.1, read on the forward strand.
ATAGTTTGAACACAAAGCCACTTGGTACAGATTCTACCTCCCCCAAAATCACCTCTTTAGGAAATAATATTAAAAGAAGCCACTTGCTGCATTTCACCGTCCAAACCTCTCTTGTGTGAAAAATATATACAAATATATATCATATAATAATAGGTGTCATTTGATATCTGTAAGCTAAACATGTGTCATTTGATGCAAGTTAGAGTCTAGTTTCACAATAATCTCACAAAATACCGTAATCTGATGTTAGTCGCCAAAGAGTGAAATTTGCTAATTTTAGGCACCACAAACAGAGAGTCCCTGAGAAAGTGACTGCTCTGATGGTTGAGATCGGAGCAATGATGCCTGTGGTCCATTTGGTACAGCATTTGGTCTCCTACATAACAAATTGCGAGAAAAAAAAAGAAAGTTAAATAAGAATATCGACAACAAGAGGATTCAGGAAAATCCACAGTATTAGCCTAATCACAATTAATATTTAAAATCACATGTAATTTGATACGTATTTGTTAGAATTTGACATAAACGACAGACGTAAGTTGAAAAAAGCAAGAAACATAGAAGCAGAAGCAAGTTCGAACGACCCAATTCGCATAGGTTAGTTGCTGTGAGTAAATGTTGGAAAGAAAGTGATGTTAGGATACCAAATAGGCCCTTGGGTTGATAAAAAACAGAATAGGATTTGATAGGATTTTTATCACCGGTAAAAGTAGGGATAAAAACACATAAATATACTTGCAAGAGAATAAGATAGTTGTAGTATAAACGGCTCAAGCAATGTCGTTTCCACTGGATTAAATGAATAATTTGTATTTAATCTAATTCTTAATTAATTATTTAAAACAAAGTTTTGGAAAAAGTTGATTTTGTGACCTAAAATATTAAAAACGAATTTTAAATTAAAACAATTAAATAAATTAACTAGAAAATCAATTTAAAAAGGCATTAGGGTTTCACCGTTACCTTAACAATTCTATGTAATTTTACCAATTACTTATGAATTACACATGCAACTTTAAAGGTTAAGTTTTCCTTATGCATATTCTCCTTGTGATATTCAAGCAATAACATATATCTAACATGTAATCTGTCTGTGATATTCAAATCAAATATGAACATGCAAAACTCATTAAATTTTGTGAAAACCCTTTGAAAAACCATGCAACCCCTTAAAAGCGTGATATTCGCCTTAGGTGAAATTACAAATTATCAATCATAAGCATCAATACTCAATCCTCTGGTGATATTCCTACCTAATTGCATTCAATAACTTATTTAAACATCCTAATTTTAGCTAAGCATTAAGACATAATACAGTAATTAATAATTCAAAATAAGCATACATAATATCATAAGTAATTAAATAAAAACTACGCATTCATGTTAAGGCTCGTGGCCTTGCCCTAGTAAAAGAAAATTAGTTACTAACAACCATAAACAAAATATTATTAAAAACAAAGATAGAAAACATCTTAAAAATAAACTTGAATTGTCAAAAGCAATTCTCCAAATTAGTGTGTGCGTTCTCCTTCCTAATGGCTAAATAACCTTATTTATACTACTAGAAAATAAAGCCCTACGTAGAAAATATCTTAGAATAAAACTAGGAAACATAATAAAATAATAAAACAGCAAATAAAAGGTTTCCTTTTTGAAATGAAATTCGAACTTCTCTAAAAATCAGACTTTTGACTAACCAAATCAACTTTGATTTGGTCCCAAAAAGTCTATTTTGAAAGCTTAAGTAGTCCCCAACAAATCTTCAAAAGGAATCTTCCTCAAAAATGCCAAAAATGTTCAAAAACTTCAATTTAGGAAAGCTACGCGCTGTGCCTTTTATTTCATTGTCACGTCAAACGGCTGAGCAGAAAAATCTGAAACTTTGATATAATCATCTTGAAAGAGTCACGAATATCCTCCAATTGAAATCGCTCCAAAGTTTGTTTGTTTGATTACTTTATGCTCAAGAGTAAGTCACATGTCCTACATTGAAAATACATAACAAAGTATCAAACTTCATCAAAATAAACCAATAAATTATAACTAAGAATAAGGTAAAATATATGGTATAATATCAACTCATCATGATCCTATCGGCATCCTCTTTGTGAGGATCCTAGATCAGTTCATCGTGTCCATTCATTTGTTATTTTGCGGCCAGAAATCATTTTAAATTTTTTTATTTAAAATTGAACACAAATAGTAATTAGCGAAAACTGATTGCACGATATACGATAAAACGGACACGATGAAGTGATTATCGAGATTCTCACAAAGAGGGATCCTCATACATGAAAAACGACACTAGTATTGCTATGATTTGTTGTTTACAAAATGCAAAGTATGGTTTGGTTTGAGGGATGTCTGTAGAAATAATTTTAGCTGACCAAAAAAAACGTAAAAATAGTTTTAGCTGACAAACACTAAACTTAGTCATGTAAACTTAAGAATATAAGTAATGACTCGGTACACTGAAAATTAGACAACAAACCGTACATTGTTATAGACTCTCTTAGGTGACAAGTGTTTGAATTATCGTTATAGATTCTGAAAGAAACAAAACAAGTTATTAGTGGGCCGGGCGAGGCTGGCGGGGACCCCCCGGGGAGGTGCTTTTTCAGTGAGGTCTTGTAGTGTTGGAATTTGAGTTATAAAACCCTTTTTATAAAATAATGATGCAACAAAATTGGGTTGAGTTTGATTGATTTTATTTTTCAGTCTCTCTAAAAGAAAAGAATATTATTTAAGGAGTTTTAACGAAAAATTTCAGGTACTGTTCATTTTAACGAAAAATCATATCTTTACACTAAAAAGTCAAAAAGTCAAAAAGTCAAACCTGATACTATTTACTTTACCCTTTATTTTGTCTTTATCGTTAAAACTCAAAATTTTCAAATCATTTTCATTAATTTTCCTTATTATTTATGTATTAGGAGGAAGAAAACGGAAAAAATCATTTTAGGAAGTGCTGCCGTGCACGTGATGGTTTAACGGAAGTGGCAAATGACACGAGCCGGATTGATATTGACACGGGGCCCACCTGATAAGCTCAAATCTCTATCCTCCGTCGTTGAAGCTTTTTGCCGAGTTTGCAAACTTCCCGCATCCATTTGTCTTTCTCAAAAGAATATCCACACGCATCGTATATGAAAGGGTATCCGAGTAAATAAATATTTGAGTTGCACCAATTATATATAATTTTTGAAAATAACTAAAAAGTCATAATTATTTTCTATAATTCTCTAATGCCCCTTTTTTTTTTTTTTTTTTTTTTTTTAAATTTAGAGAAAATTGCAGCAAGGGTACCCAAGCTAAAAATCATAATTGTTGGTCCTTTAACTTATCAAAATGTGCAAATTTGAGTCATATTGGAAGACTATTGCTATAATTGAGTTAAATTTTAGGAACTATTACTACAATTCGGTTAAAGTTGAGGGATCATTTCTCCAATTGAGCTAAAGTTGAGAATTATTGCTATAATTTTTCTCATTTGATTTTTTATATTTGCCTTTTAATTCAGCTTTACGACGTGATACCTAACTCATTTTGACAAAAATTCTACCAGAGTTGACAACAAAGACCATAGCTACATAAATTTTTAGTTAAAAAATTATTGCTCCAATTAAATTAAAATAAAGAAACCATTACTATAATTTTCTCTTAAAATTTAGGTAGGATGGTGGTAGGTGTGTGTGCGCGCATGCACGGAGACAAAAAGAAGGTGCATTTTCCTCTTCAAAAACAAAAATGTATTTAACATTCTTTCTTTATTTCACAAACTTTTATTTTTCTAATTATTTGTTCCATTATTTATTTAATTTTATTTTGTTGCGAGGACGGAAGAGGCATTTTAACATTTCCAACCTTCCAAAGAGAGAAGAGGGCAGTGAGACTAGTCGACTGGAAGCTCAATTTCCATTTCCATTTCCTTCTCCAGCAGACTGAGCCAGCCGAACCAGTACCGAAACGACGTCGTCGATTGCTTTTCGCACTTCTCAGTTCCACCATTTTCCTCTCGAACTCCGCCTTTGGATTTCCCACCTGTTTTCCCCCAATTCGTCTCTTCGTGATCGGTAAGTCCGCCACATGCACGTTCTTGCATTTACATATATGTATTCGTATACATACACATCTACGTTTTGGTGTACGGCTGGCTGCGTCTGTTTGTAGTTGTTGGAACTAATTCGTATTCTGATTATTCTGTGTGTACGTGTAATTGTGTGAATTTGTGTGGGATTTTGTGAATGTGAATGAACTGGCGAGTGTGAATTTATGCATATTGTGCGGCAGTGTGAGTTTGGTGGTTTTAGGGTTAAGAGCCATCAATGTTTTTGAATTTATGAGTTGATTTGATGCTATTTTACTCACAGTAGATTTGATTTGTTTGGTCAGGTGTTTGTCTAAAATCGAGTGAGAACTGAGTGTGTCAATGTGAGGCTGATTGCGGTTATAGGCGTTTGAGTTTTTTTTTTCTTTCTTTATGCTGTTGTTCGAATATGGATCTTGCGTGTACTTTTCGGCAGCCAAATGTGTTATATGGCATTGAAGGGGCTAGTTATAAGAGGTTAAATTGCTTCAGTTCACCCATTATCTTTGGGAGTAAAGATGTTTGTTGTAACTTTCTGGGAAATTCGAGAATTGTTTTGAAAGCATGTTCGGGTAAGAAGTTGAAGAGAACTGTTTGTGTAAGTGGCTGTAGGATTTCACGTTTGGCCTATAGAGAAAAAACTGATGATCATTTGTGGAATTCGAATCCGAAAGTGCCTTTATCTTGTAACTTCGGCAGTGTTTTCAAAGGGTCAAGAGCAGTTTGGTGGTCGCGGTGTCAGAATAATGACTCATTAGCGTATGTTAATGGAAATGGTCGGAATGTAGAATACCTAGAAGGTCATGATGAGAGCACGGGAGTTGAGTCTGTTCATGATGCTGAGTTGACTGACTCCAGAGAAGAGGATGGACGTTATGAACACAAAGAAGAACCAGAGGCACCTACATTGGATGAATTGAAGGGATTGCTGCAAAATGCCATGAAAGAACTGGAAGCTGCACGACTTAATAGTACCATGTTTGAAGAAAAGGCTCAGAGAATATCAGAAGCTGCGATATCCCTACAGGATGAAGCAGCAAATGCTTGGAATAATGTCAATTCAACCCTTGATGCTGTCCAAGAGATCGTTAATGAAGAGACTATTGCCAAAGAAGGTGTTCAGAAAGCAACAATGGCACTTTCATTGGCAGAGGCAAGGCTTCAGGTGGCAGTAGAATCTTTAGGGATTGCAAAAAGAGAGGGAAGTTCGTCTGAAATTTCACAAGAGAATGATGGGGAACATGATTGCAAGGAAGAAGAAAAAGCACTTTTGGTTACCCAGGAAGATTTTAAGGAATGCCAGGCAAATTTGGCCATCTGTGAGGCAGAGCTAATGCACTTGCAGAGTAAAAAAGAGGAGTTGCAGAAGGAAGTGGACAGGTTGAATGAGGTTGCAGAGAAAGCACGGCTTAGTGCTTTGAAAGCAGAAGAGGATGTAACCAACATAATGCTTCTAGCAGAGCAAGCTGTTGCTTTTGAACTTGAAGCTGCAAAGCGTGTCAACGATGCAGAAATTGCATTACAAAGAGCAGAGAAATCTAGTTCCAACTTAATTGTTGATACCACGGAAAACAACCAAGGACAGGTGTTGAGTGATGATAATGCTGCTCTTGAGGAAGAAGAGATGGTAGTCCTAGGAAGTTCTGCTCATATCATTGTTGAAAGGGACAGAGATGTGCCAATTGATGGTGATTTGTTAGCTGTCAAGCCTTTGCCAGACAGCCCTTCTGACAAAATCAGCCAGAGTTTTGAAGATGTGAATCAATCTGTTGATCTGAGTGATCATGAGAATGGAAAGTTAAGTTTGGATTCTTTAAAAGATGCTGAAGTAGAAGCTGAAAAGTCAAAGAATGTGGTTCAAGCTAAAAAGCAGGAAACTCAGAAGGACTTGAGTAGGGAGAGTTCACCGTTAAATTCTCCCAAGACATTATCAAAGAAATCTTCTCGTTTCTTTTCTGCATCTTTCTTCTCTTCTGCAGATGGAACTCCGACATCAGTTTTCCGGGGTCTGATGGAGTATGCAAGGAAGCAATGGCCAAAGCTCGTTGTTGGGATGTTCCTGTTTGGAGTAGGGTATGTAGTGTTGTTTCTACTTGTTATCTTGTTTATTTCTGTGCCTTGTTTTCCTCCTCTTCAATAAGGTTTTCTAGTAAAAAAAATTCCTGCTCTTATAATGGTTATATGGGTTGTGAGCCTTGTCTTCCTTTGATCTCAAGATGCTGCAATTGATCACAGGCTCACCTTTTATGCTAATCGAGCAGAAAGGGCCACACAACTGTCACAACAGCCAGATGTCATGACCACTAGTATTGAAGAAGTTTCCTCAAGTGCGAAGCCTCTAGTTCGAGAATTACAGAAACTTCCTAGAAGATTTAAAAAACTAATTGATATGATTCCTCATCAAGAGGTATGTTGCCTAACAAATTTTAGTTTGGTCTAATATGTCTCATAATTTCCACTTTCTCATCTGTTCTATCTTTTTGGTATAACATGTATCATAATATCCACTTTCTCATCTGTTCTATCTTTTTCTCAGGTGAATGAGGAGGAAGCTTCTCTCTTTGACATGTTATGGTTATTGTTAGCAAGTGTGATATTTGTGCCTGTATTTCAAAGGATTCCTGGAGGTAACTGAATCTCTATAGCTTTCATTTCCATTTCACACTTGTTTGGTTTTGTTTGTCATTTCACATGTACATAGCAAATAGTATTTTCTAGTTGGTTTTGGTTATAGAATTGCATTACTTTGCAATCTTTAGAGTATAAACCATAAAGTCTGGAGCTCCACAAAACACTGTACATTTAATGTATAAGTTAGCTTCCGAACTTTCTACTGTTTCTTTTTCACTGATCGGTATCATCTGTCTGCTGCTATCTTTAGGCAGTCCTGTTCTTGGGTACTTAACTGCTGGCATCTTGATTGGGCCTTATGGCCTCTCTATTATTCGTCATGTACATGGGACAAAGGCAATTGCTGAATTTGGAGTTGTTTTCTTGCTGTTCAACATTGGCCTCGAGGTGAAGTCTATGAATTGGACAGTTTGTTATTTAAATTTAATGAAAAGAATATTATGCTTGATCTGAATTACAATGAGGAAATTAACAAGACTGGTTTTCCTTTTTTAGCTTTCTGTTGAAAGGTTGAGTTCAATGAAGAAATATGTATTTGGATTAGGCTCTGCTCAGGTGAATTTTTCATATTCATTTTGGCCTGGCCATTTATAAGATTTTCTATATTGGTAGTGAGAAACAAGTTTGCTATCAGTTTGTTAATATGCATAAGCAATGCAGGTTTTGGTGACAGCTGTTGTGGTTGGTGTGGTTGCTCATTATGTTTGTGGGCTGCCTGGTCCTGCTGCAATAGTAATTGGCAATGGTCTGGCTTTATCATCCACTGCTGTTGTTCTGCAGGTAATGGTTGGTTATATTGATTTTCTCATTCAAAAAGTAAATACACGGGGTGGGTAGATGGTGAAATACAAGCATCTTACACTGAGTATCTGGATATCTTCAATATGTATATGTTAAGTTAATACCTGGTTTTTGGACCTTTTAATAAATACAAAAATTCATGATGACTATGATGAAGTGGGTAACTACAGTGTAGATTTTCTTTCTTTGAGAGAAAAGAAGCCTTGTTCTCTTGGAAAAAGGTCTGGGATGTGAATGTTCCAGTAAAAGCAACCTTCTTCATGTGAGAAGCAGCTCACCATAACAGATTAATTAATGATAGTTTGTGGGTTAGAGGCAGAATATTGGTGAGTAGGTATTGTTTGTGTCAAAGGCAGCAGGGCAGCACAAAAATTGATTACACTCTTCTGCATTGTGCTGTGGCTTCAAAATATGGGGTTTTATCCTATATTTGTTTAGTATTTCTTGGGCTATACCTAGTTCAGTTTCCGGTCTTTTGGGTTGACATGTTCAGTGCGTAGATTGTTCATCATGTGGGAATCCTGGTTTGGTGGTCAGAGTGGTACATAAGAGCTTTTGAAGGAGAGGCATCCTATGATTATTTAAGGATGTTTTGAGTGTATGACAAAGACATCGAGTTTTTTTGGTCCCTTTTTTTGTTCTTTGTTCTTCCGCTCTAGATTTCTTGTTTGATCTTATTTTAGTCGATCGATGTTACATATAGTTTCTTTACATGGGTTGCATCTCTCTGCATTTTCTTCCCAACAACCTATTTTTATAAAAACTCCAAAAGCCTTCGAATGAATATTTCTTTTGACGGACGAGTAATTAATTTGCTTCAACTTATTTTCAGGTTTTGCAAGAGCGGGGTGAGAGCACTTCACGTCATGGCCGTGCTACGTTTTCTGTCCTACTTTTCCAGGTCACTTTGAATCTTAAAAAATATATGAAGCATCCATCGATTTCGAAAGAAATCATTTTCTGGAAAATGACTCGTTAGTATTTTAATATGTTAATGGCATATTTGATTGAATTGACCATCGAACTTAGAGTTTGTGGTCATCTAGTTGAATCAACTAAACATCTTGACTCATGCTGACGCATAGATCTATGTTTTTGGGATCCTTACGTTGCATCTTTACTGTGAGCAATTATGGTAGGGTGATCAGCATCAGCAATGCATATTGCATAGTTCCACCCTAAGCACTTTGAATATTAGTGTTCTCCATACAGAAATTACCCGTCAGAGTTTAAATTTACTGCATGGTTAAGTGATGTTATGGTTACTTCCTACATGTGTCGATTCTTGACAATTAGATTGCAACCCGTTCCATCATTATTTTAGGCTTTTCTTTGCACCTTTGGTTATTTCATATCATCTAGGTTTGTGTCACAAATCATTGACCAAAATTAGTTACATTACTTACTTTTTGGTTAACTTTCAGGATTTGGCTGTTGTTGTTTTGCTAATTCTTATACCTCTGATTTCACCAAATTCATCCAAAGGAGGGGTAATCCTACTTGTGCTCTCTTCTTGCTGTTCAGGATCTTATCATTGTTCAGAACGTCAGAGCCAGCCGTGCTACTTATTTTTATCATACTAAGTAACTTCATCTCTTGTAGATTGGTTTTCAAGCCATTGCTGAAGCTCTTGGACTTGCTGCTGTAAAGGCAGCAGTTGCCATCACAGCCATAATTGCTGGTGGGCGCTTGGTAAGTCTTTGGACATCCAAAACTTTTGAGAATTATGTCAATGAAATGGGTGAATTCCTAGGAAAAATAACTGCACAGTTGTTTTAGGCATTTATGGTTGAAGCTCCAAGTGGTTCAACAGACTACTAAGTCTCCATTGTTGCAAAGGTTCTAAAAGACACTAGTTGGGCGACGGGCTGGGGCCTAGCGCCTAGGCGGATTTAATTAAATCTATTATATTTTGTGTAAACAAGTGTTTGTTTATACTTAAAAATATATATGATTTCATCATAAACTACAAAATGGAATGACATATATGATGAGCTATTGGAACATAATGAAAACTTGGAGAACAAGTATATAATGTGTGTTCCCTTAAGTATTCAACAAGTTTCTTACAATTTATTGAAAAACTAAAATGCAAAATGAAAGTTATCTATTTTCTGTTTCAGTGAGTCACAACCTAGGCGGGTCTGGGTAGGCTAGGCGGGCGCCTCAGTAGGTCTAGGCGCCCTTTCTTAATTTTCAAACGCCTAGGCATTAATCGGGGCGGTGGCCAACTGCCTAGCACGTAGGCGGGGGCCTAGGCGGCACTAGGCGGGGATTTTTAGAACAGTAATGCTAAACTATGCTATGTTCTATTAGAATAAAGAATTGGGAGGAGGGGAAACATATATTTGCTTGAGAAAACAAGTTCCGAATGTTTTCCAATTTTTTACAAGCTCTGTTGTTTTATCTCATCAAGTTCTTTCAAGAGTCAAGTTTGTGCGTTTAACCTAATGTTTCTTTTTTGTGGTTTTGCAGTTGCTTCGACCAATTTATAGGCAAATTGCAGAAAATCAAAATGCAGAAATATTTTCTGCCAATACATTGCTTGTTATCCTAGGAACAAGTCTTCTCACTGCCAGGGTAGGTTCTGCATTCTGTCTTTTAGTTAATTTAGTTTTGGGTCATTCTTGAGAGTTATAAAGCTTTATGCTTTTCTTTTGTCCCTTGTATAGGCTGGACTATCCATGGCACTGGGAGCATTTTTGGCTGGTTTGCTGCTTGCAGAAACTGAATTTTCTTTGCAGGTTGAGTCAGATATTGCTCCATACCGTGGTCTTCTACTGGGCCTCTTCTTTATGACGGTATGTGGTTTCTGGTGGCAATTGTTTGAGGTTGAATTGAGAGAATAATTGGGAAAATAGAGAGGGAAGACCTGCCCCCAAATGGATTTTCTACTGGATTATATGAAAATGAAATCAACATCGTACAGATTGTTTAAAACAAAATGATATCAACTTCTAATTGTAGAGAAGGCTGTTACTTGAGTTCTTGACTTCAAAATTGTTTTTAATTTTAGTCAAATGATCCTGTCAGTCTATTGTCCGTACAATGTTGCTCTTATATCTGCAATTTTTGTAACAACTATTTTATGGGTTTTCAGGTTGGAATGTCTATTGATCCAAAACTTCTTCTTTCAAACTTCCCGGTTATAGCTGGATCATTAGGACTCCTAATTGGTGGCAAATCCTTATTGGTTGCTTTGATTGGCAAACTGTTTGGCGTTTCAATAATATCTGCAATAAGAGTTGGTCTTCTTCTTGCTCCTGGTGGAGAGTTTGCTTTTGTTGCTTTTGGTGAAGCTGTTAATCAGGTTTGCTTTTTAGCCGTTGATACTGCTTCTGAGAATTGGTGGTTTGCATTTTAGCAGCTATACTAATTAACTAAATTTTATATGGTCTTTTTGGTGTTTATTTCCTACAAGTAAAATGTAGTTGCGGATAATAGCCTTCTTTTGACGCATCAAATAGGTGTTAACCAATATTACAAATTAAGATTCATAATGGGTAAAAGCAATACAATTATTTTTTATTAAATTGGTATTGAAATTTGATTAACTACTTTGCTAGTTGGTGCTATATTCAGCTTAATGTCTTCTCAGGCCATTCTGCGGTGTTAGAAGTATTGTGCTAACTGTGTCATCTGCAGGGAATAATGACTCCTCAATTATCATCATTGCTCTTCCTTCTTGTGGGAATTTCAATGGCCATCACACCATGGCTAGCTGCTGGAGGGCAGTTAATTGCATCTCGTTTTGAGGTGCATGATGTTCGAAGTTTACTACCTGTTGAGAGTGAGGTAAAAAACGCCTGATGAAGATGTACTGTTGTCACTTTTGATGTTTTGCCAAGACTAATCGTTATGAAGCATCGTTTCCCACGCAGAAAATCCTTTTAATTTGAATCTACAACAGTATTTTTCCTTGTTTTCTTAGAACTTGATTAGCATATGGTAACTGCAACTATCCACATGGTTTTTGTTAATTCTTATTTTCTAGTTATTTAGATTGTTTCAAATGAGACAAATATATTTTTTATTAGTCCTTGACTTTTTTGTAATTAATATTTACTGATGATTGGTGTCTCTTGGATTGCTTATATTTTCAGACAGATGATTTACAAGGTCATATAATCATCTGTGGATTTGGTCGAGTTGGCCAGGTTGTAAAAAATTGCAGCTATCATACAATTAATTCTAAATCTTTCAAGCTTGTACATGTATTTGTAACAGTTGTAATTTGTTTTTTTTTTTCTCTCCCTTTGTGCTTTTCAGATAATTGCACAGCTTCTTTCTGAGAGATTAATTCCATTTGTAGCTCTTGATGTGAGGAGGTAATCTTGAAGACGTTTTGGAATTTCCATTACAATTGATATTTCAAAAATTACTACTTTTGGATGTCTACATGTTAGTCTCAGACTCTCATGTGTAATAATAGCTACATGTTAGCCTAGTTTGTATATACATCTCAACAGATGGTTTTTGGAGTTTATTTATGTTCTTAGCCAGTAACAAGGACGTGAATCGTGATGACAATAAAAAAGTATATTTCAAGGCTTGAAAATCTTGGGAATGGTTGTTTTCCAGATTTTTTTTGGGATATGTTCTGCAAGAGACTGCAACTCATATATCTCATTTGTCATGTTCTTTGTTGTTACAGTGATAGAGTGGCAGTTGGACGCTCGCTGGACCTTCCAGTCTACTTTGGAGATGCTGGTAGCCGAGAGGTATGTACAATAAGTTGAAATTATAGTTTTTTCCATTTGCTGGTTTATGATATTGACTTGCTTTCTACCCCATGAGTAGGTGCTCCACAAAATTGGTGCTGAAAGAGCATGTGCTGCAGCGATCACTTTAGATTCTCCTGGTGCAAACTATAGAACTGTTTGGGCTCTGAGCAAGTATTTCCCGAACGTCAAAACTTTTGTTCGTGCTCATGACGTCGATCATGGTCTTAATTTGGAGAAGGCTGGGGCTACAGCGGTAATAATTTTATGCCTGTTCTTAATATGCTCTCTGTTGCCTGCACCTAAAATAATCCCAATATTTAATGGATTAGTATATATTTTATATGTTCTCGAGTAAGATTTGCATTATTGACTAATGAGTGGCTTAAAACTTGGAATGCTTACTTATAGTTATCTTGAGTGCATCACATTCATGAGAATTTGATTCATTCTCACGAAACTTGCAGGTTGTTCCAGAGACCTTGGAACCGAGTCTGCAGTTGGCAGCTGCTGTTCTCGCTCAGGTAAATTAGTTAATTGTCAATATTTCTTTCGAGTCCCATCGAGATAAAAGGATGTTGCAATTGGGCCCTAGTGATCTCCGAATGCACCTCTTTCTAAGCATCACAAGCCAATGCCTTTGTGAGAAAAGACATTAACGCACATAGTATATCACCAAGTAGAGATCGGTTGAATGGTTCATGTAATTGGCGTGAGCTTCGTTTTATTTTCATAAATTTGTATATTTCTTCATAAGATTCCCCATCATTGAAGATTGTCTTCAAATGTTCATGAGCTTTGCACACATGTTTTTCTTGTTTTTCAACTTGACATTGCAGTTTTATGATTGTAACATTTGTTTTCGCTGGAAGTGTCTAACACCGTCATCTCTAATTATTCTTATCTTGTCCTTGTCAGGCTAAACTACCCATGTCAGAGATCACATCAACAATCAACGAGTATAGGTCCCGTCACCTTGCGGAGCTAACTGAGGTACTCCACGTTGCCTTTCTGTTTTACTTAACAATTTTATCGGAACCTCAGTTATGGCTTTGACCAATAAGTATGAACCAAGTTCCAGTACTTCTGACCTCTCTCTATCATATGCTCCCGATACTTGAGTTGAGATCTTCGTATTTACGTTTTTCTTGTGCAGTTATGCGAAACTAGCGGAAGTTCTCTTGGCTATGGATTTTCTCGAATGATGAGTAAACCCAAAACTCCTCCTCCAGATTCTACAGATGAGAACCAGTTCACTGAAGGAACACTGGCGATCTAGAAGATGGCAAACACGGTAAATGATAAAAGGAAAATGTAGAAACAGCTCAAGAACTGTATTGCAGATAAGTTCTTCGATTTTGGACCCGAAAAGGAAATGATTCATCTTCCAGTGGGTATTAATTGTACAAAAAATACACAGAAAAGGCAATCAATTGCAAACAGTTGAGTGACAAACTTTTGTTCGATGAACTTTGTTGAACGAACCGACATTCTTGATGCATCTTTCTGTTTGAAGGCACTATCATTTTGTTTTGGGCACTGTTCGGGTCCGAAGTATAGGAAATCATAAAATTTCCCAATCTTTTGTTGGGTTTTATATTACTTCTTGTTTCTTTAGCAGTATTGATTTTTTGGTACGCCGACTGTATAGTATATTTGCGTCACGGTTTAAGTGTTATTTGCTGTTTTTTTTCATTGAAATGTAGGAAACGACCTTGAAAATATGAAGAAAGCTCTCGATTAGTATTTACATCACGTTTTTGATACGCCGATCCTAAGCAACTGTTGTTTTCTGTCACCGGAACATTTCCTTTGCGTGCTTATCGGCTGTTACCGTTAGAAATCGAGAGCTTTCTTGGTGATGGACGAGGTGAAACCTAATATGTTGTTTATCAATGGAGGAAAAACCTCACATTAGTGAAAATTCCTAACGTCCAAAATGTAGTTTTCGCAATGAAATAGGAGGGGAGTAACCATCAGCTAATTCCAGATAAGGACTCTTAAGAAGTTTAGATTACAACTTGTAACCATTTGTGACCGAAGATGTTCTACACCGGAGCTAGCTGCATTGGTGGGTAAATCCGGAACGCTAAACAAACGTGATTGCAGGTTTGCAGTCACGACGGCTTTCCACCAGAAAGATCAATTCGTGCTTCAAAATGGTCCACTCCACTTATGCTTTGCAATTTTGTACTCCTAAGAATTGAAACCTGAGAGGTGGGAAATAAATTTAGTCCACAATTTCGGATTGGATCCCCACATTCTTGTCAGTAGAAATCATAGATCTTGACAATTAAGAGGAAGAAGATGAAGCAACTTAATAATAAAACGATCATAAAAGACTACGAGACATACCTTGGGCCGCTCCATAGAGCTCCCAAAATATCCTATTCCAAAGGATAAGGACGTGTAAGCAGCACCAATCTCTACAGCTTTCAACTTTGGAGACCTTCCTGTAACCTAAAAAGCAAACACATAAACATACACTTATTCTACACAAATAAAACATAACTAACACGAAAAGGTTCTAGCTTGGGACTCACCGTTATGGGAGCATCAGCTTACACAAGTAGAATTCCGGCACTTCTATCAGTACAATCATGATTACTCTCCTGAACAACAGAGCGTAAAACTTTCGTGCAAGCAGAGGCAGGACCTGCCTGTGAACTAACCAATGAAAATGGCTGTCAAGTTCACATACTTAGTTTATGTACCATGTCTATTCTCGTCCGGATAAAACCAAGTAACTGATAGACATTGTAGGTCCGCCCAACTCTACAGTTCTAATTATAACTTTGAAGAATCATGACCGCTTCAATTTTGGCCACTTCAGACTGCTCCTGTCTTGAATTTTAACATTCACATCAAGGAAAAACATTTAAAAAACAAATTATATGGTAATAGGACATACAGTGACAGAGACGCAGGACTCGCGAGCTGCAAATCCTTTCATTACATATTCTCCAGCACCACTAGTATAGCAGCCAACTATACACGGAGCACCAAAAAGACCTTTGGAGGACGCCCAACACCCTGCACCATGCATTGCTGCTAATCCCACACGTCCACCAACCTGTATTTTTTTTTTTATACAAAAAGCCGGTTAGATTATCAATCACTAGTCACTCCAAACAGATGACAACCAAAAAATGCAAATTCTTAGAACCCTGTCACCTTCAGTGCAATTCCCCCACTTGAGGCGCCGGATGCTATTTGTCCTTCAGCGTCCACACAAATAACTCCAACAGTATCCATGATGCAATCCTCTTCAGCTCCATTATGCTTCAAAGAATCGCATGGTTGAGCTACTAATTCTAAACACAGATACAACGATAGTGTCAGTACTCGGAAATTAAGAATGTACACATGCAGATGATAAATTGTACTGAAAATAATTTTAGCTTTGAAAGCAAAGGCATAGGTTTTTTAATCATCAAACAGCGATGAAATACCTGATATTCCAGCGGTCTCTTGAGGAATACAAGAAAGTCTAAAATCAGAAACCTCTGTATTTGCTTTTGCATCATCCACCATTGATTTGTACTTTCTCCATTGTGCTTTTGCTCTTTCTGTCACCAGCCACTGTTTTGAAATACACAAGATTAATTCATCTTTTTAAAAAAAAAAAAAAAACAAAAAATTACAATTGAAACTTTAGAGCCATTAAATGGCAAAAATAGATATGTATTTTTCTCAATGTTTATTTTCCCAGTTAACTTCAGCATAACAAATAAAGATTAGTGATTGATTAACTCATCATCAGCTGCAGTAATTGCTGAAACAAGGCCCTTGGACTTTGCCCATGCATGGGGCACCTTCACCAACAAGGAAGCTACACAATAACAAATTCGCTCCATTATTAAATTAAAGGAGAAGAACAGGAGGATTGAAAGGAAAAAAATAATAAAAAGAAAATATCGCTAAACGCAATGATTGGAATGAAAGCTATAACTGTCTGATTAAGAGAGATGAAATAGTACATGGGAGGTATTCGGCCCAATGCCAACAGAGGGGATCCCATCATTTGTTCCCTCGCCAATAAAGCAGCGACCTGAATGGGGTTTCTGACACCTGGTCTACAACATATGCAAGGGGATATTCAGTGACACGGGGGAAAATGCAGAGTAGAAATCAGTAATATGTTTAGCCGAATCAGATAAACAGATCATCTTAAACCTGGAATTGCTCCGACAGCTCCAAAAACTCCAGAATTTCCATCCATAATACTGGCATCGCATTCTACACGACCATCTTCTGTCAAATTGGATCCTCTGCCCGCATTCGTGCTTGGGTCATCCTTTAAGACAATAATTTAATTAAAAACACAATCAATAAACAATACATGATACAGTGGGGACTAAAAGTGCTCTTGCAGAAAGGAAAGAAACTTCTACTGACATCCTCCTCGTAACTGCATATAAAGAAAATAAGAGGCACAATATCTAATCTTCTTTTGAACCTGAATCTTCTTTATTACGTCGTTCTACATGCACGTTGGTGCTTTCGTGAAGCACTCTGTCCTAGGATCCTAGCTACTTGAACATAATTGGATTGAATTCCTCCCAGAAATCTATGTAACTCCAAATGTACACTTCAAAGTACCAAAGTTAAACCAGTAAAACCATGATTTTTGTACAAAACATGAGCTAAAATCCTCCGTAAATTTCCACGGATAACTCTTTCCACATTCACATAACCATAGCTCTTGCACAAGAAGAAAATCAAAACTTTCAAAATCCCACAAATACTAGATACAACATGCATATCCCGTAGCTAACATTTTGAACACGCAGCGCCAAATTACGAATTCCTACTTCCCAATATACAGTCTTCTAAGAACATAATAACAAAACCATCACTAAAAGAAAACAAAAACAAACATATATACCCTGTATACACATATAGACAAACACACACAGTTATATACATGTAGATTGAAAGAGAAAATGCACCTCCAAGACTTGAATAGCTGCAGTAACAGCATCTATGCATCTACCAGAACCCTGAAGCAAGAATAACACAAAAACAACATTCAAATTACAAAAATGCCACTGCCAATCTTTTCAAGTTTCAATCTTTCCTTGTATATTTCCCTCAGGCTTTGTGGGGAACCAAACAGAAGCTGGAATGATACAAAAAGGAAAATAAAATGAAAAATGTGCTTGAGAGAAAGACCTCGCGGATAACTGAACCGGCGACGAGGCAAGCGCGTTTAACCGCGGACTTGAGGGACTTTCTCGTTGGATGGCGCGTGGTATCCCGCGCCGACGTGAACCGCCACGAAGAATGTGGCGTTTTCCTCTTCTTCGTGCATTTGGTTGGTGGCAGCCATGGACTGGCTGATGGATCTAAACACTGCGTTTCGTCTTCTGGCTTTATTCTTTTATTTTTGGTCTTTCTTGATGAGCCTAAAATTTTTATTGCACTTTGTTTGTTTTTTGTTGTCAAAATTGCACTATATTTGTTTGATTCAATGGGTATTTTATTTTATTTTATTGTATTTTCAAAAAATTGGATATTTATTTGTTTGAAAACATGGGATATTTTAATTGATATAATAAATTATTCGGAGAAAGATTTGAACTAAAGTGAAGAGTGTGAAGCACACAATTTATGTCGCTTTGTTATGCCTAATGGTTACTTTTTGTAACACTTATTTATGTCATAGGTATCGGAAATGTAAAACACAAAATTTCTGCGTGTAGACATGTTTTCAACCACTTAACCTATTAATCTTTTATTAAAAAAATTGTAATCTTTACGTGAAGAGATATGTTCTCAAGCATTTAAGCTATTAATCTCGTATGTTTATTTATTAGAAGCGATATTATAATTAGTGTTGAATGCATGGGTTGAAGAGGAAAGACCTATTACCAAAACAATTTACCGCTTGTTACTTGTAAGTTGATTAATTAGTAATGTGAAATGTATAAATTGAATAATTTGATAACTTGTTGCTCTCGTATGTTTATTTATTAGAAGCGACATTATAATTAGTATTGAATGCATGAGTTGAAAAGGAAAGACCTATCACCAAAACAATTCACCGCTTGCTACTTGCAAGTTCATTAATTAGTAATGTGCAACGTATAAATTGAATAATTTGATAACTTGTTGCTCCACCAACTATTTTATTTATTTATTTTTTAAGAAACTGGGAATAACATTACCAAGGCAAAGATGCCAACACAGAATAAGGAAAGCCTACACCAAGGCAACCAAGCAACTAAACAAACAAAAAACCGAGCAGCAAAGGTAGGTAGGGAGTGAAAACGGTAGAACTCGGTTCTAGCGTTGCCCCCTCCTCTGCCACAAAAGTTTAAGGGGGACAAGGTAAACCATCGTTATTACATATAGCAGAAGCAATTTGAAAAGGAAGTGAAGAATGCCTTTCACTAGATCAATTTATAAATAATAGGAATCCGTGGTACTGTCGTAGCACAAAATTACAATGCAGAAACGAAATTTCTCGACCAAGATATTTTGAGTCTATAATAATGTTACATACTACAGATTTCTGCTTAACATTTATTCCCAAATACAGAATTACAAATGGCATCTAACTTTTCTTGTTCGAAAAATGGCATATATTGCTCGAAAGCAAAAGGTTGGATCCACCTCAAGGGCTCAGGAAGAGAGCTGTGCACTGCTTGATTGTATCTTCGGGGCTGGAAACTGCAGAAGGGTAGAGCATCATCAGATATACATATTCAGTAAATATTTTTTGTTTAGGTATGTAAGTTCTAATGAATGAGAATCGGCCACAAGTAACTTTAAACCTGGGACGAGAGCTTACCTGTATGACCTACGGTTCTTTCAGATTCATAGATTTCGTGGTCATTTCCTCCCTGTGGAAACAGGGAACTCACAAGTTTTAGGGCCCGAATATCAGAAAACTTCATCGAAAAGAATAAATGTGAAACAGAAAACATGAACAAACTGCTACTCATGAATTCATAGAAAAGGAAGTTGTACATAGAAGAGGGTTAAGCCATCAAAGTATGGACAAACCTTGTAAGTTTTGTCACCAAAGAAATGGATCTCTTGAAAATCATCTAGGTATCTCAAGCAGTATGTCTTGTCCCAACCTTGCGGGAAAACCTGGTTCAAGCATTGTAAACCATTGGCGTTCAATTTCAAAAGTCTAGTCACCTTTTTACTGGACTAGTTCAAGAATGAGGCAGGCAAAAATAAATAAATGGAATAATCATTAAACCATAAATGAACATAGAATCGCTTACATCAAAACTTATCTGTCCTCCAATGGAAAATGTCAGGTTGAGGTGACCAAACTTCTCACGAAGGACGGAAACCATTTTTGGGCGTATATTCTGAACCTGCAAAGAATTACCATCTTTCAAGTTATATACAAGCGAAAAATAAATTGATATCACTTAATAATTAAAATATAGGCACAATTCAAATTTATAGGTCAAGTATCTAACCTTGTCATATTTTTCAAATTCATCCCTTTCTTCTTGGCTACAGTTTCTCCCAATTGGTGATACATTAAGCATCCCACTTCGGAACTCAATAAATGTACCCCTACAGTTATAAAGTTAAAAGTAAAAGTTTTAAGTTTACTGTCGATAGCTTAAGATTTAACAAAGGCTTCCACTCCACTAACCTCTTTATCGGTATGTCCAAGTCAGCAATATAATGAAGCGTAAAGTTGATGAATTCCTGCACAAGTGCATGCCAATCGTCTCAGATCAATCTCAAGAACAACATAATTAAGTTTCCAAGGTGCTGTGTGTATGTTGTGCTTGAAATTGCTTAAGATATCTTCCAAATAAGGAATTTGAGAGTCATAGCATACAACAGAGCACAGGTTTTACCTTGAGTTTGTCCTCTCCAAGATATGTCTTCAAGCTCTACAGAATGAAGAACGCAAAATGCATCAGTTTGGAACTTTTGTCACAACATGAAAGATTTAAAAAAATGTAGAAACAAAGAAAAATAACGCAACTCCGTCAGAAGTCCTATCAGAAACAAATCATGGTTATTGGGCACCCATACTAAAACCCAGCCAAAGCCATTTCAGACTTGGACTTAGTGTTCAAGAAATTCAAACTGTAATAGAGGACAATGGTGTGAAACATAAATATGGACCAGAAGAAATCTACGGCAGACAAGTGCTTCATTATAAGATGAATTTACTACTTTCGTTAGCCACAAATACTTTCTTCACAGAACAAAAGAAAAATTCTCTCAAAAGATCCAAAGAACAAGATTGTAACATGGAAATATTGATCTTAACTATCCATTTCTTCTTTTTCTTTTTTCTTGAGGAGAAGGTTTATATCTTTACGATATATAGCATGCTCAAATTCAGGGTATTTGATCATTAGAATTTTAGCTTTGCTTATTGCTTTCAGCCATATATTGGGCCAGAAGGGGACCACAAATTTACCCCAAGAAAGCATCCCTCTCGCCATTAGATAAGAAAATCAACTTTCACGTAATTGATTCAAGCATCACCTTTAATTAGGACACTATGAAATTATGAATGTGACAATTTGTTTCTATTATCACACTAAGCTGTATAATACCTGGGTGCCAATCAGCGTCCTATCTTTGTGAGCCACAAGACCATTTTCGGAAAATACATAATCATGGTCATCAATAACTGCAAAGACAAGGACATAGTTAATAAACATAGTCCAGAAGATAAAGCATGTGTCCACAATGTCCCTCAAGAACTAGCATTGAAGGACACCTAAGAGTTAATGTAAAAGGAACAGGGCACCAACATAGCGTATTGTGTTATTAAGACACTCTAAATAGCCAATATCAGATGCAACAAAACAATTTCAAAATTCATCCAGGCACAAAATTTAAATAAGTGTTTATATAACGAGTAAATATCCAAACTTGAGCTCCAACAACTGAAGCTTGCATTGATGTATCATATGCAAAAATTAAGTGTTGAATACATTTGGAGTTACTCGATATACTTTCTACAAAATAACAGTATACACCTGTTTTGCCAAGCTGCTCGGTTATCTTAGAAAGGTCAGATCCTCCCACAATTCCCACTGTGACAACCTGCACTCCAACAAGGCTTTGATTATTAACAAGAAACTAGCAAACCTCACAAAGATGTACACTTTCAGGCTAACGGGTTACGTACCTTCCTAAGTTCTCTCATAAACCCCAACATTTCTGGAGTAACAACCTGGGATTTGAGCGAAATACATTCAATTAGAAAATTTTATCAAGCTGATTAAGAAATGAAAAAGATTATGCCTTTCAAATCGATAACCAACATGATAAACCGGTACATAAAATTCCAACTGAAAATTAAAGAGTGATTTAAAAGGACAAAATAAAAACCAGAGATGTATACCTTTCTTGGAGCTGTCAGAGTCCCATCAACATCAAACAAGGCAAGCACACCAGGCCTCCTAACAGCCATTTACAGTTAAATCTAATTTTCCTGCTGACAAATACACAATGCTCAATTAACAATTTAATCTCTTGAGTTTCTGTGAACATCAGTAAATCAGCGAGCTTGTAGAAAACAGCAAAATAGATATTACCCAGATGTTCAAAAACATTAAGATCCAAAACCCAATATTTTTTTGCTTAAAAGTACAATAATTTGAGAAAGCAATTGATCGAATGGCCTAGATTGTAAACAAAAGTACCAATAAGTAATTAAAAACTGAAAAGCAGCCAAAATTATATGCACCCAAATGAGGGGAAAGAAGAAAGAAGAAAGAAGAAAACTTTGAGATTCAGGAGCAATGGGTTCTGCAGATGATGAGCCCTAACCAATGGAAAATGGCGATTGATTAGTAAATTAGCAAATGACAAAGTGAAAATACAAACCCGGTAATTGCGGTAATGTGAGAGAGAGAGAGAGAGAGAGAGAGAGAGAGAGAGAGAGAGAGAGTAGGTTGAGATGAGATGTATGAAATGAAATGGAAGTTTGAGGAGCAGAGAATTGGGAAGCAGATTTCTTCCAGTGGCGGAACCTTGAGCAGTTGGGATTATAAAGCGATATGAAGGGGTCCCAGAACAATATTACTATTTACTTTTTGAGTCTTGGCTTAACTTCGTACTAGTTGTCAAGCCTTCTTGAGCAAATTTATCGGATTATTAAAATTTGATTCAATAATTACAATTTCTATAATTTTAAGAAAAATTTCTTGTTGTAGACATTGGATCAAATTTTAACGGTTTGATGGGTTTAGTCAAAAGGCTCAGCCTCCTAAGCTCAGAAGATGATCATAATCCATCACTAAACAATACGATTTAGTTTATTGATGTTTTCATTTATATATTCTAAAGTCTTAACTCGCAAGTTCGACAAAAAATTACTGAGATACAATAAGAAACTTCGTAGGAGCTGTATCTTGCATTTGCACGTAGAGATAACGTTGCCCTTAATTTTGGTTGGGTGGGGTAAAGGTTAGGCAAGAGTAGAGAATGAGGTAGTGGATCTGGTTTATTTATTTATTTATTTTTTATTTTTGGCCACACGATAGATATATTAGATTAAATTAGATGTTAGATTAGGAAGTCTATTGAATTCGAACTCATGCCGTGGTACAAAAACAACACTTATTTTCACCATTGTGACAGAGGGTCACTTACAGGTTGTGGATCTAATTTCAGATCTGTTCAAAAAGTGCACTAATTAAAGCAAATTATTTGTAGAGTTGGGGAATATGCTATAGTATCTATTACTAACCTCTTTTAGATAGGGGTGTATTTAATTTATGATACGATTGCGTCTAATAGCCTACTGCTTGCATATAAGTGCTTTTGGATCATGAAAGCACTTGGTATTGCATATAAGACATGAAAGGAAAACAGAAGTGTATTTTGAAAAATACGTAGTGCATGTATAGTCCGCGAATTTAGTAACTATGGTGGGCACTATGTAATTTGGCTATTGATTGAGAAGCAGTGACTAGTGGTTGAAGCATCTCCTTAATCTAGACAAAAATGAGTTTAGCATTCACTTTCAGTTTGTTTTCATTTCGGTAGGAAACTTCTTTCTTTGGTTGTATTATCACCATCTCATAAACTAGTCAATTTTTCCCTTTTGCAGTTAGGAGGAAACTTCTCAACATGTCTCACTTCACTGTTTCTGGTTCATAGTAGTGTATCTTACAACAGAACTGATCTTTTACGGCGCACAAAGGGTGCAATAAACGGTTATTCACGGCTTATAAGTCTCCAAGCAATAAAAGCCCCTATCTTAAAAGATGTTTTCTCTTTTTGCACTGCTCGCTTTGTTTTCGTCTATTGATTATCTTTTATTTCCCTTACCCAATCATTAGTTGCTAACTTGTAATGCAAGTCACTTAATTACGTGGGATGCAAGAAAGTTGATCGCCTGAATCTCAAACTTGCAGCATACTTCACATACAGGGGACAAGTAATATATCTATAAGAACTTATTCTTTTGTAGAAGAGTCATCGCTCAAATTCGCTTGCAACACAAAGTCCCTCGAATTCATATTCAACACTGCAAACCCTTGTCTTTCACTTATTCAAATAGTTCTTACAACATCTTAATAAGGGGTCGCTTCTTTACGGATGAAGTATTGGCCAGTAGGTCCGCCATTGAGGAGTAGTGCCAACCTGACAACGCTTTCTGCACCTTCGTCGATGGTTAAGATGCCCGAATTGCAGGTTATATCTGTTTTGACAAATCCAGGACAGACACAATTGATGCAGAAATTGGGCCACCTTTTGGCTAGAATTCTGGTGTAAGCGTTCAAGGCTGCTTTCGAGACTGAGTAGGCTGAAAGGATTGGAGGCCAATTTTTGGCTTCTACCAAACCTTGTTTAAAATCTTCTAAAAACTCACTCACTACTCCATCTATTCTCTCTTCTGTGAGACTCTCAGCATCACTCAGTACCCCTTTAGCCCATCCATCTGAAAAAAACTGACACAATATGCAACACAGGACAGTTTTAATTTAATTTCCGAATAGAAACATCGTGGAGAATTGCTCAAAATTAGACCTTTCACTACCGATTCTCATAGAAGGCAAAAATCGCTTTGGAAACTAAGCAAGCATCAGTAGAAAAATGGTAAGAACATAGTTTTCAACCATACTGACAATCATTGCAAACTTGATTTTCTTAGGAGAATGCCAAAAAAGAAATATGGTTTTCGAGTTGTTTATATATCATACCGTCAATTGACCAACATAAGAAGAAACAATAACAAGCCTTGGTGAATCGGATAGCTGGAGGAGGGGCAGAAGTGCTTCAGTCACTCTTTTCGTACCATGGTAGTTTGTTTCTAGACACTTTTCTCCTAACTCGTAGTTTGGTGTTGCTATTTCGCTCCAATCAATATCTTCAAGCTTCTGCATCCCGGTGAAGAAAGTTAAAACTTATCCCGAATGATTGCAAGGATCGTCTTCCCCTAATAATCCCAGATCCATAACTGGTTTGCTAAATATAGCATGATTTTCTTAAGAACACAATTTGACACGATAAGTTTGAGGAACTTCATATCAAGCACATATATCTTCGTAAGCAAACTTTTTAAAAGCAACTCAATGATGCAATACCAAAACCAAACTGTCTTTATATAATTTGTGATGGAGAAAGTTTTGGTATATAGAATTAATCTTACCTTACCCGGAATAGCTCTAAAAGCTTCGCCGTTTAGTATGCTTCCGATAACTCCTGCATTGTTTACCTACAGATCACAAGTTCTAGCATTACCATCTTTGTCATGTCAACGAAGTTAACCAAAAAAAAGTTCGAGCATTTGGGGTTTGATCATTACCAAAATATCAAGTTTTCCAAATTGAGTTTTGACAAAATCTGCAAGGGAAGCAATGCTAGCAGAATCCGTTACGTCGAGCTGGTGATAAACCACGCGATCAGAGACGCCAAACTGTTTCAATTTTTCAACAGCTTCAAGACCTCTCTTCTCATCTCTGGCAGTTAACACTACTATGGTCCCATTTGAAGCCAACTGCCCAACAGTTGCAAATCCAATTCCTTTGTTTGCCCCTGTCACAACTGCATACCTGACCAAAAAAATAGGTGTTATTTATGTGGCTATGAGAGTCTAATGGGAAATTCCAGAACAAGGAGATGAACCTCTTCGTCGCCTCTGCCATTGTCGATGGTTTTTGAAGCCTATTTTCAGCATTTTAAAGGGGTGTTGTCACAAAAACTCAATTTTGTGTGCGATAGCAGTTTTGTCGTTTTTTGTTTAGGCAGGGTTTTGTACAGTCAAGAAGCGAGGCGGGGGGTAGAGAGACGGGTATTTTGATGACATGTTGGTGAGGAAAGAGAAAAAAAAAAACAGTACTATTCTTTTGGAATTGCCCAGAGCCGGCAACCGTAAAATAATGATATCGAGTTTACCAACCACGGTAGTCAGACCTTCCACGTAGAGCAGTTCCATGGGAAAGGCTCCTCAGGCTATTCACTATTTAATTCATTCAATGAATAGTAACTGTTCTTAATAAACAGTAACTACATTTTGCATCTTCATTCCTACATTGAATAACCCTGATAATAGGTAATAAAATATTAATATATTTTTTTATTTATAAAATAATACAAAATAGTTTAATTTGTAATTTTGGATAAGATTTTTAATCGTTCTCGTTGCGCCACGTGTCATTATCCAAAAAGACAATTATTGGTGATGGATTTTGATGAGATTTTTATCCAATGTCATCGTGTCACGTGTCGTTACCTTTTTAGAATCGTTGAGGATAGATTTCTGATAAGATTTTTAACTAATCACGTCGCGTCACGTGTCACAATCTATTTACAATCTTTATGGATAGATTTCGATCAGATTTTTAATGAATGACAACATACCATGTGGCATTATCTACAACCTAATCCTTTCTGAATCCTCCATATAATCCACCATCCATCAGAAATCTCACACCAATTTTCTGAATATCTCTATCATTATTCATAGTTTATGCTTCATTTTTCACCAAAATCAAAATATATATGTATCATTCTTCATAGTTTCTGCTTCCTTCTTACAATGTCTTCTTCTTCAAGGATGATGTGGGAAATCGATCAGCAAGAGAAAGAATCGTTTAACCAATCAAAATGAATGTTCAATCTACAGGTGGCCCAAAATGAAAGGGATGAGGATGAAGAGCGTAGAAGGAGAGATGACGAAGTAAGAATGGGTAGAGCCTCACATTCCCGTCGAGTCATCCAAGCTGTGGGTCAGATCTGCAGGCCTAGCCATTCCGGAAACCTTGATAGAAGCAGGCAACGATGAGGTATGAAACTCTTGGATGATTATTTTGTTCGTAATAGTGCATTTTCTGATACGTACTTTAGACGTCGTTTTAGAATGGAACGATATTTGTTCAACAAAATCATGATTGCTGTTTGCAACCATGATTCTTACTTTGTGCAAAAGAATGATGTTTTCGGTGCAAAGGGTCTCATTCCTAAGCAAAAAATTACTGTTGCCTTACGGATGCATGCATATGGAGCATCTGCAGACCAAGTGGATGAGATAGCGAGGATGGGGAAATCAACCATTCTTGAGTCCCTGATGAGGTTTTACGGAGTAATCAAATCTATCTACACCGCATAGTACCTCCGGAAACCTACTGACATAGACTTGCAAAGGCATCTGAAGAAGGGCGAGATGCGAGGTTTTCCTGGGATGATTGGAAGCATCGACTATATGCACCGGACCTGGAAAAGCTATCCAAGTGCATGGCAATGCGCTTATGGGCATAGAAAAGGAGCAAAAAGTATCATTTTGGAGACAGTGACATCTTTTGATACATGGATTTGGCACGCATTTTTCGGGACTCCGGGAGCTCAAAATGACCTCAATGTCCTTGCCAAATCCCCAGTGTTCAACGATTTCCTGTAAGGAAAGGCACCAAAAGTCACGTAATGGGTCAACAGACATAAGTACGACGGGCCATAATACCTAGCAGACGGTATTTACTCAAGGTGGTCATCGTTTGTCAAAACAGTGCCACGTCCGCGAAGTGCAAAGGAAAAACACTTTGCAAGCTGTCAAGAGGGGTGCAGGAAGGATGTGGAGTGTTGTTTTGGAATCCTCCAAGCTCAATGGGCGATTGTCAGGGGTGTTGTCAGAATGTTTGATGTAAAGTTGCTTCAATCCATCATGATGACGTGCATCATTCTTCACAACATGATCGTGGAAGATGAGTATGATTATAATGCCGTTGATGAATATGAGCCAGACATGATGAACAATTTCAGAACACAAATATATTATGCTCATGACGCCACCGAAGAACCCGTGCAACATGAGCCATTAGAAAATTATGGACGTTACAATGAAAGGCTCATTCAACGATATATTGCACTTCAAAGGCCATATATGCACAATGCCCGGCAAATTGACTTGATAGTGGGAATTGAAACAAGCTCAAGATACTTAAGTTTATTTAGTGTGTTTGTTTTTATTTGGTGTTCATTTAATTTTATTTGGTGTGTTTTTTTTAGTTCATTTAGTGAGTTTTTTATTATTTGGTATGTTTATGTAATTTTATTTGGTGTGTTTATATCATTTGAATAAAGATTCTCTTAGTATAAATAAATTACCAAATTAAATAAATTTACTCTCACTTTAAATAAAGTACTAAATTCAATAAATTGGAAACAATATAAAGTACTATATTCAATAAATAATAAATTACAAACCAAAGTGATTGGAAAATTATGGGCTCCAATTACAAAAAGTACTCTATTCATCATCACTTAACCAATTTGTGGTGCTCGGATGATCTTCTCTTGTCGTGCTAGGACCATCTCCTCTTGCTCTCGCTTCTCTTGCACGCCTCCTTCGCACCACGTCCACTTTCTCTGACTTCTAAAAATATTTAGAATTTGGAGACTTCCCTTCTAAAGGTGTGTTCATAATGTCACGATCTTGTTGAGTCATTCTTTCTTCTCTAACTTGTTCCCTTTCTTGCCTAAATAGCTCTCCTTCTCTCTCATTAGCTTGAAATGCTCTCTCAACAGCTGCAGCTTTTGTCTCCTCTCTAGCCTTATCAGCCTCAAATTTCACCATTTCCTGCGCCAAAGTCAATTCACCTTGGCGAACAAGTTCTTCCATATACTTTGCATAATCATTCTTGGAAGCACTCATTTTTCTCTTTGAAGCCTTCTTACCTTGATGCCTAATTGGATAACGGGTCGACCCTGACACTTGTTCAGGGGGGGTGTTTCAGGCACTTCTTCTGCATCATCTTCATGAACACGCGAGCCATGATCAGATGTAGAGTGTAGAGGGGTGCTGTTTATGAAAACTTCTAGACCGACATGCACAACTTTGAATTTAGGACAATCTTTGACAATATTTCAATATTCTCACCGGTTGAATGATTTGTTTTTGCTTTTGGTTTTGGCATTATACCAAGCTTGTGCTTGAAGTTCCTACACAATGTGGGAGAAGAAATAATTATAATGAAAGTAGGTAACAAATAAACAATACAAACAAATAATTATAACCAAAGTAGCTAACAAATAAATAATACAAACAAATAATTATAATGTAAATTTGGGTATAGTACAAACAAATAAATAATATATTGTTACCTGATCCGCTAAATTTTGCCCACTTCAAAGATTACTACTAGCTTGTGCCAAGGTGTCTCTCCACGTACTAAATGATTGGCTAAGTAATTTCCAACTACTAGACATCGATTCTTTGGTTATTTTCCCACCAATTTTCTCAAGAATATTGGTATGAATAAGACTCCACAATTTTCGCAACTGCATCTCATTACCCGTAAAAGGATCATGAGTTACTTCAACCCAACTAGTACACAACACAACATCTTTAATAAGTGTCCAATTTGTACCTGCATCAGTAGTTATTTTGTTGGAAAAAAATTAGATTGAAACTTTGAGAGAAAGATAGGAATGTGGTTGAAAGTAGTTGAGAAAATATGAAATAGTGGTATAAAGTAGAAGATAATGAGAAGGTATTTATAGAAAAGTAAAATCAATTTTTTTTTTTTTTAATTTTTCAAAATTTTTTTTTCAGATTTTTATTAATTTTTTACATTTTTAAAATTTTTTTATTCACCTAATTAATCTCTGCGGTTAGATTAAAAAAAATTTGAATTCCAACACTTCAGATTGTGCCACATGGCACAACGGTAAGATTTCTGATTTTTAAACAGTTTTTTTTTTTTAATTTATAAAGGTGAATAACGTGGACCATTGATCTCAGATTCAACGATTGAAATTAAATAAAGTTTTAAAATTATTATTATCGTTGGAAATCCAACGTTATAAAACAAATAACCGTTAAGATCCAACGGACGCCGAGGCGCCACGTGGCCTCCAACGGTCACTGACGAAGGCCTGCGCATGCGGGCCTCAGCGGCTGACGTAAAATGTGGTTGAAGTCAGGGCGACGTCAGCCATACATCAAACCCACTTCAGGCTCTCGGGCTAGCAACTCTCCACGGGCCTCTCCCTCGGGCTTGCTCGCCAGCACACGCTGGGCTTCATCACTCAGGCTCTTTGGCCTTATTCCTGCGCCTGTCCCTCGGGCTAGAGCACATGGTGAAAGTGCTCTTATACTTACGACTAGATATAAATACGATCAATTATTAATTTGAAATTTAAAAGTAAAAAATAAAACATACAATTAAGATAAAATCTCTCTTAAAACTAAAATATAGTCGGAGCAACGCTAACATATTTAATAAATTATATGGATTATTTTTGGGGATTATTTTCTTGAGTTATGCGACCTCAATCATAGAATACAAGCTGGATGAATGAAGTGAAAGAGTGTATCCGGTGTGTTGTGCGACCGTCGTATGCCACTAAAGCTCAAGGGAAATTTTTATAGAACGACAATAAGGCTGGCAATGCTTTATGACATGAAATGTTGGATGGTGAAGCATCAAAATGTACACAAAATGAGTGTAGCGCGAAGATAAGAATGCTACGTTGGATGTGTGGGCATACGAGAAATGACAAGATTAGGAATGAGGATACACGAGGCAAATTAGGAGTAGCCGAAATTGAAGATAAGATGAGAGATAATCGGTTAAGGTGGTTTGGACATGTGAAACGAAGACTACAAACGCTCCGGTTAGAAGATGTGAATACGAGACAAAGGCCCAGGGCCAAAAGGGATAGAGAAAGACCTAGGAATACTTGGAAACAAACTCCAAGAAAAGATTTGAACTACTTGGATCTAACAGAAATCATGACACAGAACCGAGCGCAATGGCGTTCTAGGATTCATATAGCCGACCCCACTTAGTGGGATAACGCTTTGTTGTTGTTGTTGTATTATTTTCTTGAGTTAGATACTTTGTATATGCTAGTAATACTCTCAGATAAATTAAGGTGAGCATCCATTGTCCCCTTGTTATTTTGCTTACCTTTCTGGATGCTAGCTCTGGAAGAGTTGCATAAGAGATGAAAATGTTACACCCCACATCTTTCTGGACGCTTTTCTGATACCTCACCTCTATAGGCCCGTCGGCCGGCTGTTTGTTTTAGGGTGGCGGTCACGACTTGCTTCGATCGGCGCCCATTTTCATAAAACAATAGCATCACTCCTAATAGGATATGGCCTCCATATTTAACACTACCCTCATATATTTCTACTAATAGGATATGGCCTCCATATTTAACACTACCCTCATATTTCTATCATCCAAATAGTCTTGCCACATTGTGAATCCAAAAGCTTGTACATAAACTATCAAGCCTTATTATTCATTAAACACAGAGAGGGCCTCTGTTAGCACCACATCTTAATACGGTGTTATTTCTTTCTTGATGAAGTAGAGGCCGGTAGGACCGCCGCTGGGGAGTAGGGCCAACCAGGCAACGTTTTCAGCACCTTCGTCAATGGTTAAGAAGCCGGCATTGAAGGTCATATCTGTCTTGACAAATCCGGGGCAGACACAGTTGATGTAGATGTTTGGATACTTGTTGGCCAGAATTCTAGTGTACGCGTTCAAGGCTGCTTTCGAGACTACATAGGCTGGATAGGTAGGAGGCCAGCTTTTGGTTCCTAGCAAACCTTGTTTATAGTCTTCCAAAAACTCGCTCAAAACAGCATCTATTCTCTCTTCTGTAAGGCTGTTAGCATCACTGAGTACCTCTTTAGCCCATCCGTTTGGAAAATTCTGAAGCAACAGGAAAGATGGCAGAGTTTAAATTTGATTTAAAAAAACAGAAAAATTGCATCAGCATATAACTAAATACATTAAAACATTTTTCGGAAAACAATTCTTCAACTAAAACATTCCCAGAGTTCTCGTTTAGTCTGGGATTCAGTTAATGTTCTAATGCAATCGCAGAGCTCCATTATACTTAATTAAGCAAAGAAAACAACGACTAATTGTTTGTACATTTCAAGAAGCCCCATTTATGAAATAACTAGAGATAAACAGATTAAGGATAAAGAATTCTCCGTATCTTTTGTAAGGCAGATAAGTTAACTAAATTATTTTGTTTAAATTACACTAACAACTAAGCGGAAATTTAATTCTGTTAAGAGAATGCAAAAACAGAAGCATAGTTCTGAAGTTGCTCATACCATTAGCTTAGCACCGGCAGAAGAAACATTAATGATTCTAGGCGAATCAGATAGCTGGAGGAAGGGCAAAAGCGCCGCAGTCACGCTTTTGGGACCATAATAGTTTGTTTTAAGGCATTCTTCTGCTAACTCATAGCTTGGTGTTATCAATATTTCACTCCAATTGATTTCATCAGGCTTCTGCATCCAAAATCATTGCTCTCGTCAATTAGAATGGCATAAAAGTCTAAAATCACCTTTCTATGATGTGATATATATACACATATATAACCTCACCTTACCAATTACAGCTGATCTAAAGCTTTCAGGGTTTACTATGCTTCCATTAATTCCTGCATTGTTTACCTACACAGTCGAAAAGTTCCAACATTTTCATCTTTTTTATGCGTATTTCAACATAAAAAAGGATTATAAGTTTATAACATGTGTCATCAGTATCAAATCAGACATATTGCAATATTATCTCTACTGATCTGAGGAATACAACCCAACTCAAAACAAAAAGATTTACCAAGATATCGAGTTTCCCGAATTGGGTTTTGACAAAATCTGCAAGGGAAACGATGCTAGCAGAATCTGTTACGTCAAGCTGATGAAAAACCACCTGGTCGGAGACGCCAAGCTCTTTCAAATTTTCAACAGCTTCAAGACCCCTCTTTTCATCTCTAGCAGTTAACACCACCATGATCGCATTTGAAGCCAACTGCTTAACTGTGCCAAATCCAACCCCTTTGTTTGCCCCTGTCACAATTGCATACCTGACCAAAATACAAAAGAAGCCAACAAAAAGAAGGGAAAATAAGAAATGGGTTTCTTTTATGTGATCAAAAGATGCATAAGAACTACAACACTACTACCTCTTTGTTGCTTCTGCCATTGTTGCTCTGAGCTTATTTTGCCGGGTGGATACAATGAGGGGACTAAAATGCCAGGGGTTCCGGTTTCAAATCATCTGTTTCTAAAAGCTAAACTCATGGGACCCACGTGGGTGCGAAATGAAGACAAATATACGTGGTTTCAGAATGGCGGCTGTATGTGGGATTATGTGGCGAAGAATGTGAGGAAGTATGTGCTGGATTAGTGGTCAAGTGGCCAAAAACCACTTTGGCTAGTCAAAGAAAAATAAAGATAAAAAAGTCAAAGAAAAATAAACAACGATAAAAAGGACATGGTGATGTTTGTTGAAAAGAAAAAAGATACATCATTGTGTCTCTTCCTCGTTTTTGGACGAAAAAAAAGGACTCTTGTCTAGAGGTTTTTTGCTTTGCCATTAACACCCGAAGAGTTTTGTTTTTCACTTCCACTTATTAGTCTTTGGAGCTTTTGATAGTTGTTGAGTAGCAGCAGAGAGCGGAGAGCGGAGAGCAGAGAGAGCAGAGAGCGGAGAGCAGAGAGAGCAGAGAGCGGAGAGCGGAGAGCAGAGAGCAGAGAGAGCAGAGAGAGAAGTCCAAGAAAAGGGAAAATTTTCAGAGCTGAAAATTTTCAGCTCTTCAGTATAAATACTCGCGTGTTGCTGCGGGTTTTTAAAGCGTATAAAATATGTAAAAAGTTCTATACACATGTACAACTAAATTAGGGATTCAATTATGGATTCGTATTCCTGTTTACAGTTATATTTGCACACATACACTAATCAGCACTTTTAAATTCTCCGATCGTCACTTCTAAACTTCTTTTATATTTTACTATATACATGCTTCTCGGTTACACTGTGAAAAAACAAAAGCTGCTAATGTAAATTGTTAAAATAATTAAGTAATATCGTAGCTCTCAAATCCATTTAATAGGATACATTAAAAAAAAAATTGCACGCTACCTATTATCGTTGATCAGCAACTTTTTACCTACATTATTTTGGTGGCAGCAAAGGTAGATCAACAACCTTCTACAAACTTTATTCCTTGCATAACATTGACAATAGTAATATCACATGACAGTTTTATGATCACAAAAATTTCTGCAAGGCCAGCCCAAACTGTCACAACCTTTGAAAATAACACTTGACAAAATCCTGTTCAGATTCAAGATAAAACTTCAATGACACTCATATGATAAATTTGCCATTCATCTAGCAGCATTCTTGAAAAAAATATAAAAAATCAAAAAATAAAAAATGAAAAGCATTGAGTTGCTTTCCTTCCAAATTAAGTTTACCTGCCACGGGAGAGGTTGAACCAACTCTCATCTAGATCCCGAGCACATGCCAAAGCTCTCATTCAAAGCTGAAGGCATACCACTGATTGACTCGAGACCCACATCGGGTAACATTTTTGACCACTGAGAATGTTGAGTTCTCTGATCTGCCTTTAGATGAGAAAGGAAGATTTCGGGGGATGAGCATATCAAGAATGTGAGAGACTGGATGGAGGGGTTTAATTTCAGTGGAAAAAAGCAAAACTCCACATAAACTTTCTCAAAGATACAATGTCCGGCTTCAATACTACTCAGAAGACATAATTCATTGAAAATTATTCTAGAAGGGAGCAAAATTTACCTTAACACCGCCGTAAGCAAGTTAGCATTGGGGAGAATTTTTGTTGAAAAACTAAATGGAAAATCAAGAGTTTCAAATTCAAACAGAAGCATTATTTAAAACCCGAAATTGAATCATCACAAAGGGAATTCAGTGCAACCATCATCAAACCTGTTGCTCTTTCTAATCAACTACAGCTCCATTCTCATTTTTCGTTGAGTTCCGAACACTCTGTATGCCATTGATTCGGATTGCCTCATTTCCCTTGGTATTTCTGCTAAACTTACTGGGAACGTCTTCTCTCTGCATTTCCCTAACCAAACACAATCACAAATTAGTCAATTATAATAAAAAACGTAAAAATGGCGCCACATAGTGGATTTATAGAGGGTTTATAAAATAACAAAGGCATGTGATTTAATAGTTTATGACAAAATAAATCATACATCGTTTTGAATAGTTCCTATTCAAAAAATAGAGACTTACTGATGAGTGAATTGCCAATTTTCTGAAGAAATCGTATGCTTTTTATGAGTGTATCACAACTTTCAAAAAGTACGTGAAAATTAGTAAAATTGTAAATTAAAACAAAAAAGAAAACCTCAAAAGAAAAAAAAAAACCTAATTAGCATTGAAGTTATTGAAAGCACCAGAAATTACAAAAAAAGAAAGAAACAAAAATGTGAGAATCCACACTAAACAAAAATGAAAAGAGAACTTGCCCTCAAGTATGGATTGTATAATGATTTCCAGCATCCAGGTTGTGAGTTTTCATGCGATTTTGAATATAACTCGCACTTACCAAGACCAATAGATGATGCTACACCGAGAGCCAGCCATCAGAGTCCAAATTGCAGATAACGAATAAGCTACTGGATATGCTGCATTTTGATTAATTATAAGATCAATAAAGGAAACTCCAAATGTACATCAACATTATGCAAGAAACATGCCCGGTAATGCATACATGATGCAACATTCATGGGAAATCTTTATCCCAACAACTCATACAAAGAATATTAAGCAAACCATATTAATCAAATAACGGTTACTCTAACTAAAATTCTAAATGCAACTGAACAAAAATGTCTCCCTGCGAGTAAATACCTCTTGTTGAGGTCCACCAACTGTCGCAGTGATCACCCCTATACCTCCTGCTAACATAATTAGAAGCAGAAACCAACCACCTCTCGCCATAAAACACCCAACATATTGGCCAATAGCCAAATTAAAATACTTTAATGTCTTTAACGGCTGTGTTGTAAGTGTTAAATTTTCTAGTTCCTGATGATGCTTCAAACGGAGTCCTGCGGAATTCAAAGATTACAGACAACCTTCAGATTTTCAATCTGAATATTGAAAAAATAAAACTGCTTTCCTCAATTGGAATTTAATTAAACATTTAAAGAGTTAAAATAATCAAACTTTTTGTTTTTATTTACCTACCCATAAAAGTTTGATTTCCATTTTATTTAAAAACGTACAAAAATTGAAACCTACTGTTTCCATTTGATTTCCCCTTTCATAATTAGCTCAGCTGAATCCCCCACCTCATTACTCCCACGTACTAACGTAAACAATGAGTCACTACAAATTTCAGGTTTTATATGAATTTTTTTAAAAGGAAAGTGTATAATTGGAAAGAGTAGAAGAATCGAGAAGAAGAGTAGAAGAAGAGTAACTGTGCGTGCTCAGATCAAATCAGCCAGAACTTGACCTAATTGCAACGACGGGAGTGAAATCCGACTTCCAGTTGCTGCACCTCCTAGCTTCCTTCTGCTGCAACTCAAATTTGGTAGAACAAAAGTCTCAATCTTTAACAGATAGAAAAAACCCAGTAATCACACATATTTAACAAATCGAACTCAAAAATTAAAGAACGAGTAGAAAAGGTGAGGAATTTACTCGAACCCACAAAATTAAAATTAATTACAGCATAATCAGGCTTAAGATTCAAAATTCACAATGTAAAGACCCAAATTAAACATAAAATTCAAAATTCACGACGCAACAACCCGAATTAAACACAAAATCAAGGTCCTTTCAGAAACATAAGCTTAAGAAGGCGAAAATCTGAAACCTTTCGAAAGCACAGAAATAGAGAGAAAAAAGAATTGGGGAAAAAGTTGAGAAATTTACCAGAGGGGTTTAGGTGGAGGCGCCCAAAGGAGCCGATCGGCAAGGCGGATTGAAGCTCGAAGGGCCGAGCTTGGACTCTTCGGCAGTGGAGAGATCTAGGGTTTTTCCACAGATAGAGAGGAAACCTAGATTCGGAAAATAGGGAGAGAAATAGAGACCTTGATTCGAAAAGAAATGGTGAAGCCCTAAATCGAGCTGCTTGGTGCAGAGAAGAGTGAGGCGAGGAGGGAGACGGGTAGAGCCGGCAACCATAAAATAATGATTTCCAGTTTATCAACCACGGTAGTCAGACTTTCCACTTATACTTTCGTTTAGATATAAAAGAGGTTTTTTGATATGAGTCCAAGTAATTAAAAATTAGACATAATTCAAAAGTCAAAAGTACTACAAATTGAACTTTTTTTAAAAGATGGCCTATAAAATTATACTTATTTCAAATTTTTCCATATAAAATACGATCAATTATTAGTTTGAACTTTAAAATTCAAAAATAAAACATATAATTCAGATAAAATTTCTCTTAAAACTAAAACATAGTCGGAGCAACGCTAACATATTTAATAAATTATATGGATTATTTTCTTGAGTTATGTGACCTCAATAATGGAATACAAGCTGGATGAATGAAGTAAAAGAGTGCCTCGAGTGCGTTGTGTGACCGTCGTATCTCACTAAAGCTTAGGGAAATTTTTATAGGACGGCAATAAGGCCGACAATGCTTTATGACATGGAATGTTGAACGGTGAAACATCAAAATGTACACAAAATGAGTGTAGCGGAGATGAGAATTCTTCGTTGGATGTGTGGGCACATGAGAAATGACAAGATTAGAAATGAGGATACAGAGGCAAATTAGGAGTAGCCGAAATTGAAGATAAGATGAGAGAGAATTAGTTAAAGTGGTTTGGACATGTGAAACGAAGACTACAAACGCTCTGGTTAGAAGATGCAAGTACGAGACAAAGGCCTAGGGCTAAAGGAATAGGGGAAGACCTGGGAAGACTTGGAAAGAAATTCCAAGAAAAGAATTAAACTACTTGGATCTAACAAAAATCATGCCACAGAACCAAGCGCAATGGCGTTCTAATATTCATATAGCCGACCCCACTTAGTAGGATAACGCTTTGTTGTTGTTGTATTATTTTCTTAAGTTAGATATTTTGCATATGCTAGTAATACTCTCAAATAAAATAAGGTGAGCATCCATTGTCCTCTTGTTATTTTGCTTACCTTTCTGGATGCTAGATCTGGAAGAGTTGCATAAGAGATGAAAATGTTACACCCCACATCTTTCTGGACGCTTTTCTGATACCTCACCTCTATAGGCCCGTCGGCCGGCTGTTTGTTTTAGGGTGCCGGTCACGACTTGCTTCGATCGGCGCCCATTTTCATAAAACAATAGCATCACTCCTAATAGGATATGGCCTCCATATTTAACACTACCCTCATATATTTCTATCATCCAAATAGTCTTGCCACATTGTGAATCCAAAAGCTTGTACATAAATTATCAAGCCTTATTATTCATTAAACACAGAGAGGGCCTCTGTTAGCACCACATCTTAATACGGTGTTATTTCTTTCTTGATGAAGTAGAGGCCGGTAGGACCACCGCTGGGGAGTAGGGCCAACCAGGCAACGTTTTCAGCACCTTCGTCAATGGTTAAGAAGCCGGCATTGAAGGTCATATCTGTCTTGACAAATCCGGGGGAGACACAGTTGATGTAGATGTTTGGATACTTGTTGGCCAGAATTCTAGTGTACGCGTTCAAGGCTGCTTTCGAGACTGCATAGGCTGGAGAGGTAGGAGGCCAGCTTTTGGTTCCGAGCAAACCTTGTTTATGGTCTTCCAAAAACTCGCTCAAAACAGCATCTATTCTCTCTTCTGTAAGGCTGTTAGCATCACTGAGTACCTCTTTAGCCCATCCGTTTGGAAAATTCTGAAGCAATACGAAAGATGGCAGAGTTTAAATTTGATTGAAAAAAAACAGAAAAATTGCATCAGCATATAACTAAATACATTAAAACATTTTTCGGAAAACAATTCTACAACTAAAACATTCCCAGAGATCTCGTTTAGTCTGGGATTCAGTTAATGTTCTAATGCAATCCCAGAGCTCCATTATACTTAATTAAGCAAAGAAAACAACGACAAATTGTTTGTACATTTCAAGCAGCCCCATTTATGAAATAACTAGAGATAAACAGATTAAGGATAAAGAATTCTCCGTATCTTTTGTAAGGCAGATAAGTTAACAAAATTATTTTGTTTAAATTACACTAACAACTAAGCGGAAATTTAATTCTGTTAGGAGAATGCAAAAACAGAAGCATAGTTCTGAAGTTGCTCATACCATTAGCTTAGCAGCAGCAGAAGAAACATTAATGATTCTAGGCGAATCAGATAGCTGGAGGAAGGGCAAAAGCGCCGCAGTCACGCTTTTGGGACCATAATAGTTTGTTTTAAGGCATTCTTCTGCTAACTCATAGCTTGGTGTTATCAATATTTCACTCCAATTGATTTCATCAGGCTTCTGCATCCAAAATCATTGCTCTCGTCAATTATAATGGCATAAAAGTCTAAAATCATCTTTCTATGATGTGATATATATAAATATATATAACCTCACCTTACCAATTACAGCTGATCTAAGGCTTTCAGGGTTTACTATGCTTCCATTCATTCCTGCATTGTTTACCTACACAGTCGAAAAGTTCCAACTTTTTCCACTTTGTTATGCGTATTTCAACATAAAAAAGGATTATAAGTTTATAACATGTGTCATCAGTATCAAATCAGACATATTGCAATATTATCTCTACTGATCTGAGGAATACAACCCAACTCAAAACAAAAAGATTTACCAAGATATCGAGCTTCCCGAATTGGGTTTTGACAAAATCTGCAAGGGAAACGATGCTAGCAGAATCTGTTACATCAAGCTGATGAAAGACCACCTGGTCGGAGACGCCAAGCTCTTTCAATTTTTCAACAGCTTCAAGACCCCTCTTTTCATCTCTAGCAGTTAACACCACCATGATCCCATTTGAAGCCAACTGCTTAACTGTGCCAAATCCAACCCCTTTGTTTGCCCCGGTCACAATTGCATACCTGACCAAAATACAAAAGAAGCCAACAAAAAGAGGGGAAAATAAGAAATGGGTTTCTTTTATGTGATCAAAAGATGCATAAGAACTAAAACACTACTACCTCTTTGTTGCTTCTGCCATTGTTGCTCTGAGCTTATTTTGCCGGGTGGATACAATGAGGGGACTAAAATGCCAGGGGTTCCGGTTTCAAATCATCCGTTTCTAAAAGCTAAACTCATGGGACCCACGTGGGTGCGAAATGAAGACAAATATACGTGGTTTCAGAATGGTGGCTGTATGTGGGATTATGTGGCGAAGAATGTGAGGAAGTATGTGCTGGATTAGTGGCCAAGTGGCCAAAAACCACTTTGGCTAGTCAAAGAAAAATAAACAACGATAAAAAGGACTCGTCTAGAGTTTTTTTGCTTTGCCATTAACACCCGAAGAGTTTTGTTTTTCACTTCCACTTATTAGTCTTTGGAGCTTTTGATAGTTGTTGAGTAGCAGCAGAGAGCAGAGAGAGCAGAGAGAGCAGTCGAAGAAAAGGGAAAATTTTCAGCTCTTCAGTATAAATACTCGCATGTTGCTGCGGGTTTTTAAAGTGTATAAAATATGTAAAAAGTTCTATACACATGTACAACTAAATTAGGGATTCAATTATGGATTCGTATTCCTGTTTACAGTTATATTTGCACACATACACCAATCAGCACTTTTAAATTCTCCGATCGTCACTTCTAAACTTCTTTTATATTTTACTATATACATGCTTCTCGGTTACAATGTGAAAAAACAAAAGCTGCTAATGTAAATTGTTAAAATAATTAAGTAATATCGCAGCTCTCAAATCCATTTAATAGGATACATTAAAAAAAAAATTGCACGCTACCTATGATCGTTGATCATCAACTTTTTACCTACATTATTTTGGTGGCAGCAAAGGTAGATCAACAACCTTCTACAAACTTTATTCCTTGCATAACATTGACAATAGTAATATCACATGACAGTTTTATGATCACAAAAATTTCTGCAAGGCCAGCCCAAACTGTCACAACCTTTGAAAATAACAATTGGCAAAATCCTGTTCAGATTCAAGATAAAACTTCAATGACACTCATATGATAAATTTGCTATTCATCTAGCAGCATTCTTGAAAAAAATATAAAAAATAAAAAATAAAAAATGAAAAGCATTGAGTTGCTTTCCTTCCAAATTAAGTTTACCTGCCATGGGAGAGGTTGAACCAACTCTCATCTAGATCCCGAGCACATGCCAAAGCTCTCATTCAAAGCTGAAGGCATACCACTGATTGACTCGAGACCCACCTCGGGTAACATTTTTGACCACTGAGAATGTTGAGTTCTCTGATCTGCCTTTAGATGAGAAAGGAAGATTTCGGGGGATGAGCATATCAAGAATGTGAGAGACTGGATGGAGGGGTTTGATTTCACAGTGGAAAAAAGCAAAACTCCACATAAATTTTCTCAAAGATACAATGTCCGGCTTCAATACTACTCAGAAGACATAATTCATTGAAAATTATTCTAGAAGGGAGCAAAATTTACCTTAACACCGCCGTAAGCAAATTAGCATTGGGGAGAATTTTTGTTGAAAAACTGAATGGAAAATCAAGAGTTTCAAATTCAAACAGGAGCATTATTTAAAACCCGAAATTGAATCATCACAAAGGGAATTCAGTGCAACCATCATCAAACCTGTTGCTCTTTCTAATCAACTACAGCTCCTTTCTCATTTTTCGTTGAGTTCCGAACACTCTGTGTGCCATTGATTCGGATTGCCTCATTTCCCTTGGTATTTCTGCTAAACTTACTGGGAACGTCTTCTCTGTGCATTTCCCTAACCAAACACAATCACAAATTAGTCAATTATAATAAAAAACGTAAAAATGGCGCCACATAGTGGATTTATAGAGGGTTTATAAAATAAAAAAGGCATGTGATTTAATAGTTTATGACAAAATAAATCATACATCGTTTTGAATAGTTCCTATTCAAAAAATAGAGACTTACTGATGAGTGAATTGCCAATTTTCTGAAGAAATCGTATGCTTTTTATGAGTGTATCACAACTTTCAAAAAGTACGTGAAAATTAGTAAAATTGTAAATTAAAACAAAAAAGAAAACCTCAAAAGAAAAAAAAAACCTAATTAGCATTGAAGTTACTGAAAGCACCAGAAATTACAAAAAAAGAAAGAAACAAAAAAGAGAGAATCCACACTAAACAAAAATGAAAAGAGAACTTGCCCTCAAGTATGGATTGTATAATGATTTCCAGTATCCAGGTTGTGAGTTTTCATGCGATTTTGAATATAACTCGCACTTACCAAGACCAATAGATGATGCTACACCGAGAGCCAGCCATCAGAGTCCAAATTGCAGATAACGAATAAGCTACTGGATATGCTGCATTTTGATTAATTATAAGATCAATAAAGGAAACTCCAAATGTACATCAACATTATGCAAGAAACATGCCCGATAATGCATTTATGATGCAACATTCATGGGAAATCTTTATCCCAACAACTCATACAAAGAATATTAAGCAAACCATATTAATCAAATAACGGTTACTCTAACTAAAATTCTAAATGCAACTGAACAAAAATGTCTCCCTGCGAGTAAATACCTCTTGTTGAGGTCCACCAACTGTCGCAGTGATCACTCCTATACCTCCTGCTAACATAATTAGAAGCAGAAACCAACGACCTCTCGCCATAAAACACCCAACATATTGGCCAATAGCCAAATTGAAATACTTTAATGTCTTTAACGGCTGTGTTGTAAGTGTTAAATTTTCTAGTTCCTGGTGATGCTTCAAACGGAGTCCTGCGGAATTCAAAGATTACAGACAACCTTCAGATTTTCAATCTGAATATTGAAAAAATAAAACTACTTTCCTCAATTGGAATTTAATTAAACATTTAAAGAGTTAAAATAATCAAACTTTTTGTTTTTATTTAACTACCCATAAAAGTTTGATTTCCATTTTATTTAAAAACGTACAAAAATTGAAACCTTCTGTTTCCATTTGATTTCCCCTTTCATAATTAGCTCAGCTGAATCCCCCACCTCATTACTCCCACGTACTAACGTAAACAATGAGTCACTACAAATTTCAGGTTTTATATGAATTTTTTTAAAAGGAAAGTGTATAATTGGAAAGAGTAGAAGAATCGAGAAGAAGAGTAGAAGAAGAGTAACTGTGCGTGCTCAGATCAAATCAGCCAGAACTTGATCTAATT
Source organism: Pyrus communis (assembly GCF_041283825.1). Lineage (NCBI taxonomy): Eukaryota > Viridiplantae > Streptophyta > Magnoliopsida > Rosales > Rosaceae > Pyrus > Pyrus communis. The sequence continues at coordinate 12,442,879 of NC_142565.1, forward strand.
GCAACGACGGGAGTGAAATCCGACTTCCAATTGCTGCACCTCCTAGCTTCCTTCTGCTGCAACTCAAATTTGGTAGAACAAAAGTCTCAATTTTTAACAGATAGAAAAAAACCCAGTAATCACACATATTTAACAAATCGAACTCAAAAATTAAAGAACGAGTAGAAAAGGTGAGGAATTTACTCGAACCCACAAAATTAAAATTAATTACAGCATAATCAGGCTAAAGATTCAAAATTCACAATGTAAAGACCCAAATTAAACATAAAATTCAAAATTCACGACGCAACAACCCGAATTAAACACAAAATCAAGGTCCTTTCAGAAACATAAGCTTAAGAAGGCGAAAATCTGAAACCTTTCGAAAGCACAGAAATAGAGAGAAAAAAGAATTGGGGGAAAAGTTGAGAAATTTACCAGAGGGGTTTAGGTGGAGGCGCCCAAAGGAGCCGATCGGCAAGGCGGATTGAAGCTCGAAGGGCCGAGCTTGGACTCTTCGGCAGTGGAGAGATCTAGGGTTTTTCCACAGATAGAGAGGAAACCTAGATTCGGAAAATAGGGAGAGAAATAGAGACCTTGATTCGAAGAGAAATGGTGAAGCCCTAAATCGAGCTGCTTGGTGCAGAGAAGAGTGAGGCGAGGAGGGAGACGGGTAGAGCCGGCAACCATAAAATAATGATTTCGAGTTTATCAACCATGGTAGTCAGACTTTCCACTTATACTTCCGTTTAGATATAAAAGAGGTTTTTTGATATGAGTCCAAGTAATTAAAAATTAGACATATTTCAAAAGTCAAAAGTCACTACAAATTGAACTTATTTTAAAAGATGGCCTATAAAATTAGACTTATTTCAAATTTTTTCATATAAAATACGATCAATTATTAGTTTGAACTTTAAAATTCAAAAATAAAACATATAATTTAGATAAAATTTCTCTTAAAACTAAAACATAGTCGGAGCAATGCTAACATATTTAATAAATTATATGGATTATTTTCTTGAGTTATGTGACCTCAATAATGGAATACAAGTTGCATGAATGAAGTAGAAGAGTGCCTCGAGTGCTTTGTGCGACCGTCGTATCTCACTAAAGCTTAGGGAAATTTTTATAGGACGGCAATAAGGCCGACAATGCTTTATGACATGGAATGTTGAACGGTGAAGCATCAAAATGTACACAAAATGAGTGTAGCGGAGATGAGAATTCTTCGTTGGATGTGTGGGCACATGAGAAATGACAAGATTAGAAATGAGGATACAGAGGCAAATTAGGAGTAGCCGAAATTGAAGATAAGATGAGAGAGAATTAATTAAGGTGGTTTGGACATGTGAAACGAAGACTACAAACGCTCCGGTTAGAAGATGCAAGTACGAGACAAAGGCCTAGGGCTAAAGGAATAGGGGAAGACCTGGGAAGACTTGGAAAGAAATTCCAAGAAAAGAATTAAACTACTTGGATCTAACAAAAATCATGCCACAGAACCAAGCGCAATGACGTTCTAATATTCATATAGCCGACCCCACTTAGTAGGATAACGCTTTGTTGTTGTATTATTTTCTTAAGTTAGATATTTTGCATATGCTAGTAATACTCTCAAATAAAATAAGGTGAGCATCCATTGTCCTCTTGTTATTTTGCTTACCTTTCTGGATGCTAGCTCTGGAAGAGTTGCATAAGAGATGAAAATGTTACACCCCACATCTTTCTGGACGCTTTTCTGATACCTCACCTCTATAGGCCCGTCGGCCGGCTGTTTGTTTTAGGGTGCCGGTCACGACTTGCTTCGATCGGCGCCCATTTTCATAAAACAATAGCATCACTCCTAATAGGATATGGCCTCCATATTTAACACTACCCTCATATATTTCTATCATCCAAATAGTCTTGCCACATTGTGAATCCAAAAGCTTGTACATAAACTATCAAGCCTTATTATTCATTAAACACAGAGAGGGCCTCTGTTAGCACCACATCTTAATACGGGGTTATTTCTTTCTTGATGAAGTAGAGGCCGGTAGGACCGCCGCTGGGGAGTAGGGCCAACCAGGCAACGTTTTCAGCACCTTCGTCAATGGTTAAGAAGCCAGCATTGAAGGTCAAATCTGTCTTGACAAATCCGGGGGAGACACAGTTGATGTAGATGTTTGGATACTTGTTGGCCAGAATTCTAGTGTATGCGTTCAAGGCTGCTTTCGAGACTGCATAGGCTGGAGAGGTAGGAGGCCAGCTTTTGGTTCCGAGCAAGCCTTGTTTATGGTCTTCCAAAAACTCGCTCAAAACAGCATCTATTCTCTCTTCTGTAAGGCTGTTAGCATCACTGAGTACCTCTTTAGCCCATCCGTTTGGAAAATTCTGAAGCAATACGAAAGATGGCAGAGTTTAAATTTGATTGAAAAAAAACAGAAAAATTGCATCAGCATATAACTAAATACATTAAAACATTTTTCGGAAAACAATTCTACAACTAAAACATTCCCAGAGATCTCGTTTAGTCTGGGATTCAGTTAATGTTCTAATGCAATCCCAGAGCTCCATTATACTTAATTAAGCAAAGAAAACAACGACAAATTGTTTGTACATTTCAAGCAGCCCCATTTATGAAATAACTAGAGATAAACAGATTAAGGATAAAGAATTCTCCGTATCTTTTGTAAGGCAGATAAGTTAACTAAATTATTTTGTTTAAATTACACTAACAACTAAGCGGAAATTTAATTCTGTTAGGAGAATGCTAAAACAGAAGCATAGTTCTGAAGTTGCTCATACCATTAGCTTAGCAGCAGCAGAAGAAACATTAATGATTCTAGGCGAATCAGATAGCTGGAGGAAGGGCAAAAGCGCCGCAGTCACGCTTTTGGGACCATAATAGTTTGTTTTAAGGCATTCTTCTGCTAACTCATAGCTTGGTGTTATCAATATTTCACTCCAATTGATTTCATCAGGCTTCTGCATCCAAAATCATTGCTCTCGTCAATTAGAATGGCATAAAAGTCTAAAATCACCTTTCTATGATGTGATATATATAAATATATATAACCTCACCTTACCAATTACAGCTGATCTAAGGCTTTCAGGGTTTACTATGCTTCCATTCATTCCTGCATTGTTTACCTACACAGTCGAAAAGTTCCAACTTTTTCCTCTTTGTTATGCGTATTTCAACATAAAAAAGGATTATAAGTTTATAACATGTGTCATCAGTATCAAGTCAGACATATTGCAATATTATCTCTACTGATCTGAGGAATACAACCCAACTCAAAACAAAAAGATTTACCAAGATATCGAGTTTCCCGAATTGGGTTTTGACAAAATCTGCAAGGGAAACGATGCTAGCAGAATCTGTTACATCAAGCTGATGAAAAACCACCTGGTCGGAGACGCCAAGCTCTTTCAATTTTTCAACAGCTTCAAGACCCCTCTTTTCATCTCTAGCAGTTAACACCACCATGATCCCATTTGAAGCCAACTGCTTAACTGTGCCAAATCCAACCCCTTTGTTTGCCCCGGTCACAATTGCATACCTGACCAAAATACAAAAGAAGCCAACAAAAAGAAGGGAAAATAAGAAATGGGTTTCTTTTATGTGATCAAAAGATGCATAAGAACTAAAACACAACTACCTCTTTGTTGCTTCTGCCATTGTTGCTCTGAGCTTATTTTGCCGGGTGGATACAATGAGGGGACTATAATGCCAGGGGTTCCGGTTTCAAATCATCCGTTTCTAAAAGCTAAACTCATGGGACCCACGTGGGTGCGAAATGAAGACAAATATACGTGGTTTCAGAATGGCGGCTGTATGTGGGATTATGTGGCGAAGAATGTGAGGAAGTATGTGCTGGATTAGTGGCCAAGTGGCCGAAAACCAATTTTGGCTAGTCAAAGAAAAACAAACAAAGATAAAAAAGTCAAAGATAAATAAACAAGAGGTTTTTTGCTTTGCCAAACACCCGAAGAGTATTGATTTTCACTTCCACTTGTTAGTCTTTGGAGCTTTTGTTTTTTGGCTTTGCCATTAACACCCGAAGAGTTTTATTTTTCACTTCCACTTGTTAGCCTTTGGAGCTTTTGATAGTTGTTGAGTAGCAGCAGAGAGCAGAGAGAGCAGAGAGAGCAGAGTGCCGAGAGAGCAGAGAGAGCAGAGAGTAGAGAGCAGTCGAAGAAAAGGGAAAACAAGGGCTACTGTTTTCAGCTCTTTATTTTGTATAATCATTCAATCAAAGATATTGTGCTATATTTTGTGGCTTTTGGGAGAGAAGGATTTAGTATGTACTAATACAAGTACCTGCACATTGCTGTGGGTTTGTAAAGCGTATAAAATATGTAAAAAGTTCTATACACATGTACAACCAAATTAGGGATTCAATTATGGATTCGTATTCCTGTTTACAGTTATATTTGCGCACACACACTAATCAGCACTTTTAAATTCTTCGATCGTCACTTTTGAACTTCTTTTATATTTTACTATATACATGCTTCTCGGTTACAATGTGAAAAAACAAAAGCTGCTAATGTAAATTGTTAAAATAATTAAGTAATATCGTAGCTCTCAAATCCATTTAATAGGATGCATTAAAAAAAATTTGCAAGCTACCTATTATCGTTGATCAGCAACTTTTTACATACATTATTTTGATGGCAGCAAAGGTAGATCAACAACTTTCTACAAACTTTATTCCTTGCATAACATTGACAATAGTAATATCACATGACAGTTTTATGATCACAAAAATTTTTGCAAGGCCAGCCCAAACTGTCACAACCTTTGAAAATAACAATTGACAAAAACCTGTTTAGATTCAAGATAAAACTTCATTGACACTCATATGATAAATCTGCCATTCATGTAGTAGCATTCTTGCCAAAAAAAAAAAATGAAAAGCATTGAGTTGCTTTCCTTCCAAATTAAGTTTACCTACCACGGGAGAGGTTGGCTGAAGGCATACCACTGATTGACTCGAGACCCACCTCGGGTAACATTTTTGACCACTGAGAATGTTGAATTCTCTGATCTGCCTTTCGATGAGAAAGGAAGATTTCGGGGGATGAGCATATCAAGAATGTGAGAGACTGGATAGAGGGGTTTGATTTCACAGTGGAAAAAAACAAAACTCCACATACAAATAATACTACATCCAAAATAAACTTTTGCAGAAACTATACATAAACTTTCTCAAAGATACAATGTCCGGCTTCAATACTACTCAGAAGACATAATTCATTGAAAATTATTCTGGAAGGGAGCAAAATTTACCTTAACACCACCGTAAGCAAATCAATGTTTCAAATTCAAACAGGAGAATTATTTAAAACCCGAAATTGAATCATCACAAAAGGAATTCAGTGCAACCATCATCAAACCTGTTGCTCTTTCTAATCAACTACAGCTCCTTTCTCATTTTTCGTTGAGTTCCGAACACTCCTATACCTCCTGCTAACATAATTAGAAGCAGAAACCAACCACCTCTCGCCATAAAACACCCAACATATTGGCCAATAGCCAAATTGAAAGACTATGTCTTTAACGGCTGTGTTGTAAGTGTTAAATTTTCTAGTTCCTGGTGATGCTTCAAACGGAGTCCTGCGGAATTCAAAGACTACAGACAACCTTCAGGTTTTCAATCTGAATATTGAAAAAATTAAACATCTTTCCTCAATTGGAATTTAATTAGACATTTAAAGAGTTAAAATAATCAAACTTGTTGTTTTTATTTACCTACCCATAAAAGTTTGATTTCCATTTTATTTAAAAACGTACAAAAATTGAAACCTTCTGTTTTCATTTGATTTCCCCTTTCATAATTAGCTCAGCTGAATCCCCCACCTCATTACTCCCACGTACTAACGTAAACAATGAGTCACTACAAATTTCAGGTTTTATATGAATTTTTTTAAAGGAAAGTGTATAATTGGAAAGAGTAGAAGAATCGAGAAGAAGAGTAGAAGAAGAGTACTTGTGCGTGCTCAGATCAAATCAGCCAGAACTTGATCTAATTGCAACGACGGGAGTGAAATCCGACTTCCAGTTGCTGCACCTCCTAGCTTCCTTCTGCTGCAACTCAAATTTGGTAGAACAAAAGTCTCAGTAATCACACATATTTAACAAATTGAACTCAAAAATTAAAGAACGAATAGAAAAGGTGAGGCATTTACTTGAACCCACAAAATTAAAATTAATTACAACATAATCAGGCTAAAGATTCAAAATTCACAATGTAAAGACCCAAATTAAACATAAAATTCAAAATTCACGACGCAACAACCCGAATTAAACACAAAATCAAGGTCCTTTCTGAAACATAAACTTAAGAAGGCGAAAATCTGAAACCCTTCGAAAGTGCAAAAATAGAGAGAAAAAAGAGTTGGGGGAAAAGTTGAGAAATTTACCAGAGGGTATTAGGTGGAGGCGCCGAGAGGAGCCGATCGGCAAGGCGGATTGAAGCTCGAAGGGCCGAGCTTGGACTCTCCGGCAGTGGAGAGATCTAGGGTTTTTCCACAGATAGAGAGGAAACCTAGATTCGGAAAATAGGGAGAGAAATAGAGACCTTGATTCGAAGAGAAATGGTGAAGCCCTAAATCGAGTTGCTTGGTGCAGAGAAGAGTGAGGCGAGGAGGGAGACGGGGAGAGCAGGAGTCAAACAAAATAAGGAAAAGCTGATAATGGGGAGAGAGAGAACCGAAGCACCCAAAGAAATCGAAATCGGAGAAGATAAAGTGTGGCCTCGGAGGTCAAGGAAGTCATTTTACGGTAGAAAAGATGGCAAAAAAGTGGCTTAACAAACGAATTGAGGGGCATTTTGGTCCGCACATTGCCCTGAAACAGTACCACCCGAGTTTGGGTTTTAGTATATATAAATTTTCTTTTTCTCAATTTGTTCTTTATTTGAGTGAGAGCTATTGTTTTTTTGGGTTGTGAGATTGCCAACACTTTGTAAACTCCCATTTGGTTGATAATGGATTATTGGGTGAGCTCCTACTACTCCGATGACGTACTCCAGTTACACTGACCGTTGAGGAACCTCGTTAAAATCTTGGTATATTTTATATTTTGTTCTTGCATTTCATTTGATATATTTCCTATGGGTTAGCTTGAGTTGGTTCCAATTGGTTTGGTGCTATTCTAGCACAACAATTGGTATCAGAGCACTGGTTGCTCTTAGACACCGTCTAGTTGCTAAATATATCAGAAGGGTAAGATGCGAATCCTTTTGGAAGCAGCTCCGGGGTTGCAAGAACTACAATGCAAAATGCAATGTTCGAAGTGGAAAAGTTTGATGGCACGAACAACTTTGAGATGTGGCAATGTCAAGTCAAGGATGTGTTGGCTCAACAAGATCTACTAGCCGTTTTGGGAGATAAACCAGAAGTTATGTCGAAGTCGGAATGGGAGAAATTAAATTTGTGGACTTGCTCTACAATTCGGTTGAGCCTTGCAAAAACTCAGAAGTATTTTGTGATGCGGGAGACATTGACAAATATGTTGTGGCAAAAATTAGAAGACAAGTAGATGACGAAGAGTGCTGAGAACCAGTTACACTTGAAGAAAAAGCTCTACCGCTTCCAATACAAAGAAGGTACCAAAATGATTAATTAGACACCTTAATGCTTTTAATAAGTTGATTGCCGATTTGAAAAATTTAGATGAGGATATTAAGGATGAAGATAAGGCCTTAATATTGTTGAATTCCTTGCTGGACTCTTATGAGCATTTTGTTACCGCTAGTATGCATGGTAAAGAAACTGTGAAATTTGACGATGTGTCAAATGCCTTGATGAACTATGAAATGAGGCATAGAGATAAGAATCAAGATAGTACCTTTGAAACTTTATATGTTAGAGGTAAATCATCGGAGAGGAGATCTTCTTCTATTAGAAAAAAAAAAAAAAAAAAAAAATCACAGTCCCGACCTAGAGGAAATTCTAAAGGTAGAAAAAGCTTGGAAATGGATGAATGTGCTTTTTGTCATAATAAAGGTCATTGGAAGAAAGATTGTCCTAAGTTGAAGACCAAAGACAATGTGAGTTTGGAAGCTAATGTTGTTGAACTTGAAACTGATTTTTCGGATTTTGCTTTAACCACTTTCTCATCATTTGATTGTGCTACTAAGTGGGTGTTGGATATGGGTTGTACTCATCATATGACTCCTCACAAGGATTGGTTTTCAAGCTTGAAAGAGTTTGATGGTGGTGTTGTTTTCATGGACGATGACAATCCTTGCACAACAAAAGGGATTGGTACAATTCGTTTGAAGTTGCATGATGGCATGGTTAAAGAGTTGACAGGTGTTTGGTATGTACCGAATTTGAAGAAAAATCTTATTTTTTTAGGCACTTTGGAATCCAAGGGATTCAGGTTTCATTCAGATGGGCAGACATTGAAAGTTACTTATGGTGCACTTGTTATGATGAAAGCTCATCAATGTGGTCATTTGTATTTATTGCAAGGAAGCATTGTGACAGGTGAAGCGTCTGCATTCTCTGAAAATATGGGCACATCTGATTCAGATACTACTAAACTATGGCATATGAGATTACGCCATGCCGGTTAGAAAGCTTTACAAGGGCTTGTGAAACAAGATCTTCTAAAAGGTGCCACGACTTGTAAGCTTGATTTCTATGAGCATAGTGTCTTGGGAAAGCAAACTAAAGTGAAGTTTGGTATTGCAGTACATCAGACGAATGTCATTGTTGATTATGGATGTTTAGGGTCCTACAAAGACTCATTCTTTGAGTGGTAGACATTGGTTCGTGATCTTTGTTGATGATTATTCAAGAAGGTCTTGGGTCTACATTATGAAGCACAAGAGTGAGATATTGAGCATTTTCTTGGGTTGGAAGAAAATGGTTGAGAACCAGATTAGGAGGAAGATTAAAATTTTGCAATTGAATAATGGTGGAGAATACACATCCGATCATTTCCTTAAAATTTGCAAAGAGGAAGGGATTGTGAGGCATTTTAGTGTCTGGGGAACTTCACAACAAAATGGAGTTGCGGAAAGTTTGAATCAAACCTTGCTTGAGAAGGTTCGATGTATGTTGTCTCAGTCGGGTTTAAGCAATTTGTTTTGGGTAGAGGCAGTTACTTATGCATGTCACATCATCAACTGATTACCCTCAGTTGTTGTTTAGGGTAAGACACCAATGGAGGTATGGATTGGAAAACCTTTCTTTTGATTATGATTATCTGTATTTTTGGTTCACTTGCTTATTTTCATGTAACCGAAAATAAACTTGATCTTAGAGCCAAAAAGGCTATCTTTTTTGGTTTTAGTAGTGGTGTCAAAGGTTACAGGTTATGGTGCCCAAAGATGAAGAAACTTGTAATCAATAGAGATGTGACATTTGATGAAGAAAGTATGTTCAAAGACTGAGAAGAATGTGAAAGATGTCCAATAGGTGGAGCTTGAGAAAGTTGCCTCTAGTACTTCAAATCCTATTTCTGCTGATGTCGAAGCCACTACAAGTGAAGAAGTGGGAGACCAAGAGGATGTTGAAGAAGTTGATTCTATTCAAGATGAAAAGCAAGTTCACCTCAAGAGTCTATTGCCAAGAACAGAGGAAAAAGACATATTACCAAGCTAGCTCAGTATAGTGATTATGTTGCTTTTGCTCTTCTTATTATCACTGATGAGATTCCATCCAATTTTGAGGAAGCCATTGAGAGTGAGGAAAATGAGAAGTGGTGCAATGCCATGGGTGATGAGATGAATTCTCTCTTGAAGAACAAGACTTGGGAGTTAGCTAAATTACCTAATGGTAAGAAAGCTATTGGTTGCAAATGGGTGTATGCCAAGAAGGCCAAGAAGGAAGGTGTTGATGAGAAAAACATGTGAGATTCAAAGCAAGATTAGTTGCTAAAAGGTATGCACAAAAGGAGGGCATTGACTACAATGAAATATTTTCTCCTGTTGTGAAGCACTCCTCAATTTGTATTATGTTAGCTCTTGTTGCACAATGTGATCTTGAGCTTGTGCAACTTGATGTGAAGACGGCTTTCCTACATGGTGATTTGAATGAAGTGATCTATATGTGTCAACCGAATGGGTATAAAGTGAAAGGGAAGGAGAATTTGTTTTGCAAGTTGAAGAAATCACTTTATGGCTTGAAGCAATCTCCAAGACAATGGTATTTGAGGTTTGATAAATTTATAAGAGGCCAAAATTATTCTAGAAGTCAATATGAGCATTGTGTGTACTTCAAGAAGTTGCAAGATGGTTCTTTCATTTATTTGTCGATATATGTTGATGATATGTTGATTGTCTCAAAGAATGTCGAAGAGATTGAGAAATTGAATAAGCAAATGAAGAATGAGTTTGAGATAAATGATCTTGGTGAAGCAAAGAAGATCCTTGGCATGATGATCGCTAGAGATAGAGAGAAGGGTGTGATATACTTGAATCAAAGACAATACCTTGAGAAGTTGATTCGGAAATTTAGAGTTCATGATTTAACCAAACTGGTTAATACCCATTTGGCTCCTCATTTTAAATTGAGTTCTCTACAGTGTCCTAAAACTGATCAAGAGAAGTTGCAAATGAAAAATATACCATATGCAAATTTGGTTGGTAGTTTGATGTACACAATGGTATGCTCTAGATCGGATATTGCTCATGCAGTTGATATGGTGAGTCGATATATGCATAATTCGGTAAAGAGCATTGGCATGCAACTAAGTTGATATTGAGGTATTTCCATGGTACTCAAGATGTTGGTTTATGTTGTGAGAGGGATGACTCTGGTATTGGTAACTTTGCAGTTGGTTATGTCGATTTAGATTATGCAGGTGATTTGGTAGAAGGAAGTCTACTACATGCTATGTATTTACTATGGCTAAATGACCAGTTTGTTGGAGGTCCATTTTGTAGTCATCTATTGCTTTCTTTACTATATGTTGGAAATGTCCCCTAAAAGCCAATTATATGATGATACTTTACGGACATTTCACATGTTAAACTAATCTAGTTTAATATAAAGGGCAAAGATTATTGTTTAAAGTCGTCTCATATAAATGTTATATGCTTAAACGATAAGTCCAAGGAACATGTAATTGGGAGAATGTGATCTAAAGAATTTAGATTCATGAGATCATTCTCTTTCGTATACATATCCTAAAAGTTCCTGATCATATGATTGCCAATTAGGCATTGACAGTCCATTAAGATCAGTACGTGTTATGTCTTCTCTTAGGGAGAGTGACTGGTCTCGAGTCATTGGTGTGATTGACACCAAGACAAGCATGTAGGTGCTCAATAGAGAATGAGTCCACTGAACGCAATCAACAAGGAGTTCTCATACTCATGTCACATGAGAACTCATGGTTGGGATAATACAAAGTAGTCCTTTAACCTGAGGCATCATAGTTGTCTTATGGTTAGGTCTTTGATCTTTGACTATGTCAAAGTGATTCTATCAAAGTGTATCCACAACATAGTTGAGGTTAAGCCACTTAGCCATGGAGGCATGTGAATGCACAACAAAGGATTTCTAACCTTCAAACCGTTTAAGGGAGAATACACTATGATATGATAAAGAATCTCTGGCTAGAGTATGAATAAGATTTAGGAAGTCGTTTCAAATCACATTCAAGGTAATCATATAAGTAAAAGAATCACATTGGATAGTAGACATGAATAAACTATCGAACCAAACAATGTGGTCAAGAGTATTGTATTAGAGAATGACCATATTGCATTGTAATTTTAAACTGAATAGGTTCTCCACCTCATCTGATTAGTTTGGGTAGCCATGATATACTACTAGGTGTCACTCATGGTTTGTGGAAGCCCTAAAGGTGTATAATCACTATAGAGAGAATTGAAAGTATGTTTCAATTCACAATTGATTTGAAGATCTTTAATCGCCCACTGCCTTGCTAAAAGGAACCTAATGGATCGTACACCGTGTAAGGTAGAGATTGAAGAAATAACGGAGATGAGTAAGGATAATTAAATGGTATTATGGTTAGGATTAATTAAGTTTGTTTTAGCTTTTGAGTAATTATTCGACCTCAAGGCCCATTGGGCTTAGAACCGTCAAGCCCATTAACTTAAGTTGTATGACAACTTAATGACTAAAGACTCAAAAGGGCCCAAAGCCTTTAGAAGGCCGACCATATTGTAAATGAATGGGTTTTGGTTCTTTTTGTCACTTAAGTGAAGTGACTATATAAAGGACTTTAGGGTTTTCTAGAGAGAAAATATGATAACACAAAGGTCTCTCTTCTCTTAGGTAGCCAACCACCCTAGAGGAAAATAGCTAGCAATCTTTCTTCCTCTACATCACTCATCTCTTCCTCAATGCTCTCCTTGGTGTGAAGACTTAAAGGTTCCCTATTTTGGAAACTTGGAGAATCCATTCCTTCATCCATCCAAGAAGTCATGGAGCCAAGAAGCAAAGTTCCTCCATCCACATCCATGGAGTCAAGGAGCAAGGAGACTAAGGAAAGAAGGCCCTCACATGGGTGAATATCCTTTGCTAAGTAAAGAGGTGCTTCAAAGGTATAAAAGTTTCTCAACTCTTTTCTTTAAGATTTGAGTTGAGTCTTGGTTCACCATAATTACTAGGCCTTGAATTTCATGTGTAAAGTTTTGTTTTTAAGTGCATACAAGCATGATTCCGCCTTTTAATTGTTAATTGCATGCAAAGATGTTGCTTAAATGAACTAGTTTTCACAAATATTTCATACACTATAGAGGGTGAATATATGGTAGTTGCTAAAGCTATAAAGGAGGCCATTTGGATACATGGATTGATTAGAGATTTGGGGGTTAATCAGAAGTAGGTGGAGGTGCACTGTGATAATCAGAGTGCCATTTGTCTGGCTAAGTATCAAGTTCATCATGCGAGGATCAAGCACATAGATGCGCAATATAACTTTGTTCGTGAAGTTGTTGGTGAAGGGGAGATCATTCTCCAGAAGATTCCAACTAATGACAACCTTGCTGATATGTTGACTAAGGTTGTTTTTGTAGCCAAGTTTGTGCATTGCTTGAACTTGGCTCACATTTTTCTTATATAAAGAAGATGTTGAGCAGTAGGAGTTTTTTGGAGCATTTGGCTCGGCATGAGTTGTTCTCTTGCTAGTATTTAGGGGTGATTTTTTGTATTGATTGTTGATTATGTTGGTTTGGCTCGTCATGATGTTTTTGGAACTTGGTCAAGGTGGAGATTGTTGGATTAGTGGCCAAGTGGCCAAAAACCAATTTTGGCTAGTCAAAGAAAAATAAACAAAGATAAAAGGGGCATGATGATGTTTGTTGAAAAGAAAAAAGAAGATGAACAACATCATTGTCTCTTCCTTGTTTTGGGGAGAAAAAAAAGGGCCTAGAGTTTTTTTGCTTTGCCATCAACACCCGAAGAGTTTTGTTTTTCACTTCCACTTGTTGTCTTTGGAGCTTTTGATAGTTGTTGAGTAGCAGCAGAGAGCAGAATGTAGAGAAAGCAGAAAGTAGAGAGCAACCGAAGAAAAGGGAAACAAGGGCTATTGTTTTTTTGGGTTGTGAGATTGCCAACACTTTGTAAACTCCTATTTGGTTGATAGTGGATTATTAGGTGAGCTCCTACTGCTCCGAGGACATACTCCAATTACATTGATTGTTGAGGAACCTCGTTAAAATATTGGTGTCTTTGATATTTTGTTTTTGTATTTCATTTGATATATTTCCTGTGAGTTAGCTTGAGTTGGTTCCAATTGGTTTGGTGCTATTCTAGCACAACAGTATGAGACTTTGTGGAGGCGCTTGGAGTTGTTTTTTTCGTAGTGGCAATTGATCTAGCAAGTGGTGGGGGTGAGTGGTTCTGCATATTAGACAGCTCTGGGGGAACGTGTTGAAGTGCATGTAACTGAGAAGCTTGGAATTGGGGTTGGTGGACACGGCGGTGCTCATCCGTTATGTGAATAGCGACATACATAGTTTTAGTGCTGAGAGAAAAAGTTGAGAGGTGCTCATCACCAAATAGTGGTGAATACTCCTTCAGCTGCAAACAAACACATAGCCTGTGGTGAAGCTCATTGGTAGATATTGTCAATGGGGTGATATCACACTTCTGTTTTTATTTTGAGAAAATTGTATCAATGGTCCCTCAATTTTAACCTAATTGGTGTCATGGTCTCTCAACTAAAAATCTATAACTATTGGTCCCTCAACTCCTTAAAACATGCAACTATGGTCATTTTCTTCAATCCCGTTAGAACTTCTGTCAAAATAAGTCACATGCCATACACATCAGGCTGAATCATAGCGCAAATATAGAAAACCAAATGAGAAAAATTGTTGCAACGGTCTCTCACTTTTAACCCAACTAGACAAATGGTCCCTCAATTTTAACTTAATTGGAGCAATGGTCTCTCAACTTTAACCCACTTGTAGCAATGGTCCTTCTAACAAAACTCATTTTAATGGAATTTTGACGGAGTGAATGAAAAGGACCATAACTGCACGTTTTGATGAGTTAATGATCCAATGATCATAAATTTTTAGTTGAGGGGACCATTACTCCAATTTGGATTAAAATTGAGAGAGCAATGCTCTAATTTTCCCTTGTATTTCCCGCACACCATTTTTATTAATTTTTGTTCTTTCATCTTTAATTTACAGCCGAAATTGAGTCCTGTGTGGAAAGTAGAAATAGTTGTGTGGATATCATAGCTCTTTGTCAATATGACGTCAGTATATGAAATATAATATTGACATAAAGGCGTTTATAATTGGTAACTATACATGTTAATGTAATATATAGAAGACCCAGGTTTAGTCAGCTTCTCCTCCGTTTGCACTCAAGTTCGAATTCACTTTTATGTATTTAGATGAATTTATAGTAAAACATTATTTGTATTGAAAGAATTATCCGAAGGAGTGGCAAAAGTGCTTCATTCCCTTTATTGGTACCGTACTATTTGTATGTATTCTTCCGCAAACTCATAGTCTAGGATACCCAAACTATTCTGAAACCTGGAAACTAAAAGCGACTCAAACTTATATTTTAACTCCAATCAAGATTTAACATTGTATCGAAAAAACTCTAATCGATTTCTTCATGCCCTTCAGCATCCCGGAGAAGAAAGTGTTCATCGCTGAAACCTCAAATTGCAGTAATCACATTGACTTATACTGCAAGAAACGAGTACGGTCGTACAAACAGAAGTATTCAAAATGGTGTCTTTTCTTTGCGGACAAAGTATAGGCCAGTAGGACCACCATTGGGGAGTAGCGCCAACCTGACAATGCTTTCAGCACCTTCATCGATGGTTAAGACACCAAGATTGAAGCTCATATCTGTTTTTACTAACCCAGGGCTCCCACAGTTGATGCAGAAATTCGGATACTTCTTGGCCAGAATCCTAGTGTATGCATTCAAGGCTGCTTTCGAGACTTTGTAGGCTGGAAAGATGTGAGACCAGCCTTTGGTTTCTAGCAAATCATGTTTATAGTCTTCCAAAAACTCACTCAAAACAGCTTCTATTCTCTCTTCTGTAATGCTCTCAGCATCACTAAGTACCTCTTTGGCCCTTCCATTTGGAAAATTCTGAAGCAACACGAAAGACGGGAGAGTTTTAATTTGATTCGAAAAACAGAAAAATTGCATCTTGCCATCTTGCCATCTTGCCATCTATGTAGAACTAAACACAGTTCAGAGCCATTTCCGGAAAATTGGTTTACTCTGGCATTCAACTAATGTTCTAATGTAATTCCAGAGCTCCAATATACTTCATTAAGCACGGAAAAGACTTATAAAGTGTGTAATTCTCCGCAGATAAATTGACTAAACCATTTAGTTCAACTTCTAAAACCGTAAAACCACATTAACTACTAGTCGAAACTTGATCTTGTTTGAAAATACCAAAAACAAATCACATTTTATTAGTTGTTCATACCGTCAGCTTAGCAAGAAGGGAAGAAACATTAACGATTCTTGGTGAATCAGACAGCTGGAGGAGGGGCAAAAGCGCTTCAGTCACACTTTTGGCACCATAGTAGTTTGTTTTAAGGCATTCTTCTGCTAACTCGTAGTTTGGTGTCGTCGATATTTCACTAAAATTGATTTCTTCAGGCTTCTGCATAATTGCATACAGGAAAAGAACGTTAATGAACACTCTCGGGAAGTTTGCATGATTACTTTCCTAAGTTACAAGAGAGAAATTCTTAGAAGGATTCTGTTCCGAAAACCGATTACTCTTATCAATCATATATATATATATGATTGATTTATATATAGAATCTCACCTTACCACTTACAGCTGACCTGAAACTTTCAGGGTCTACTATGCTTCCATTGATTCCTGCATTGTTTACCTACACAGTAAAAAAAGTTCCAACATTTCAACTTCAAACTTAAATTAAAACAAGAAGCAGAATTGCAATATTATCTCTACTGATCTAAGCAAGAAAACCCAACTTAATTTTCAAGATTTACATACCAAGATATCGAGTTTTGCGAATTGGGTTTTGACAAAATCTGCAAGGGAAGCAATGCTAGCAGAATCTGTAACATCAAGCTGATGAAAAACCACAAGCTCAGAGAGCCCAAAATCTTTCAATTTCTCAACAGCTTCAAGACCCCTCTTCTCATCTCTTGCAGTTGACACTACTATGACCCCCTTTGAAGCCAATTGCTTAACAATTCCAAATCCAACCCCTTTGTTTGCCCCTGTCACAACTGCATACCTGACCAAAATATGAAAAACCAGATTTCAGATAAATAAAAAAAAAAAGGGATTTTATTTATGTGGTTAAAGGATGAAGAAAACTAGGCACTTACCTTTTACTTGATTCTGCCATTGTTGATTGTCTTTGAGGCTTGTTTCTTTGGCTTTGAGCTTGTTCCATCATTTTTTTTAAAGAAAAATAGGATCAGATGTCATGATTATATTAATATTTTTTGTAGTCTTTAGTAGACTCACTTGTTTAATCTCATATTTTTTATTTTTTTTTAAATATTCATATTGTTTTTGCAATGAGGTTATATACTTTAAAGAACATAGTGTATACAATGAGATCATATAAAACTCCAAAATTGTTATCTTCACCATAAGGTAGTCAAAGAGCACATGATCACTTATTTTTGGATTTGATATCAAGAATTAAAGAAATAAACGGATGTGCTTTCAAGGTTTTAATCCTGGTGATCATAAGTTTTTAGTCATCGTGTGACAAAAAAAAAAAAGGAGACTTTAGAGTATAACTTTGACAATTTTTTTTTTTTTACTTTTAAAGTATGATGTTTTGGTGCAATTTGGAATCATTAGTTTGCTAGTCTACGATAGTACACTGCAATGTGCCTGTACATTAGAGTAATTTAGAATCACATTCGTCAAAAAACAAAAAAGTTCGAAGTTTTGGTTTAGTTTATGGGCCGTTGGGCTTCTTTTTACACCCTAAGAAAAGACAAGTTTTGGACCTTTGGCTGCGTTGGCTATATTGCTTCTTTTCCGTCTGTTTGAGCTTTAAGCCCTCCTCCTTACCAAGCTAAAAACCGACCATCTCAATCAAATCTACTACATTCGCAAAGCCAATCACCATATCTTCATCTTCTAGCATTTTACATTTTATTTTGACAGAATTGATATCAAAGGCGAAGAGAACGGGAGCAAGAATGCATGGGTGACCAAGAGAACGAGACTCTGTATGGCAATAGGCAAGTGAATTTTCACGAACATATATCATAAACTCATAAACTTCATTTGTTACATTGTAAACACGCCAATGATGATCATTATTGATGAAACATAAAAGAACCTTCAGAAAGGTGCCACTTCTTTCCGAGAAAAGTAGAGGCCAGTAGAACTGCCGTTGGGGAGCAACGCCAACCTGACAATGCTTTCAGCACCTTCATCGATGGTTAAGATGCCAAAATCGAAGCTCATGTCGGTTTTGACAAATCCAGGGGTGCCACAGTTGATGCAGAAATTTGGATACTTTTTGGCCAAAATCCTAGTGTACGCGTTCAAGGCTGCTTTCGAGACACTATAGGGTGGAAGAACAGGAGGCCAGATTTTGGTGTCTTGCAAACCTTGTTTAGAGTCTTCCAAAAATCCACTCAACACAGAATCTATTCTCTCTTCTGTAAGTGTCTCTGCATCACTCAGTACCTCTTTAGGCCATCCATTTGGAAAATTCTGAAGCGTCGTGCAAGACAACAGAGTTTTAGTTTGATTTTGAAACAGAAAATATGTCATCTATGTATAGAAAGGTTTAATAAGTTCCAACCAAGCACACTTTAAAATAAAAAACAGATGAAGGACAAAGAGTTCTCCAATATTTTTTGTTAGGCAAATAAATCGACTGAAAATCTTTGATTCAATTTCATCAACCATATCAACAACTAAGTGGAACTTGATCCTGTTAGGAGAAAGCCATACCACTAGGTTAGCAGCACCGGTAGAAACATTGACGATTCTGGGGGAATCTGATAGCTGGAGGAGGGGCAAAAGCGCTTCAGTCACTCTTTTTGTACCATAGTAGTTTGTTTTCAGGCATTCTTCTGCTAACTCGTAGTTTTGTATAATCGGTATTTCATTCCAATTTATTTCTTCAGGATTCTACATCCGGGAGAAAAACGTTAATTAACCCCTTGGAAGTTTTCCATCATTACTTTCCCAATTGAAGTTATAAGAGAATGTAATTTGTACAATGATTGTGTCCCAGAAGTATTGAATAATTCCTAACCTCATCTTAAAATACAACTGGGAAGCGAATTTCGCGCTCCCTCTTCACCCTTTCACTCCTTTTTTGTTCCCAGCCTTTGGATTGAATATATTAAAGAAAAATCAAGGGAAAAAAAAAGGAGAGTGATGCAAAAGGAGAAAACGAGGGTCTGAAAACCGCTACCCACTACACAAGAAAATGCTTTGCGTCTAATAAATATTTTGCCTAGATGTAGCTTTTACTGATCCATATAAATAATATATATGTATGTATGTATGTATGTATGTATGTATGTATACAGAACCTCACCTTACCAGTAGTAGCTGATATAAAAGCTTCAGGGTTTACTATGCTTCCATTAATTGCTGCGTTATTTACCTACACAGCACAAAAGTTCCATCTTTGTTATGTTTACTTCAACTTAAAACACAAATTAAAGCAAATATCATCATTCATCAGCAGGTAATCCGAAATTAATAATAAACTGTATTGCTTAACCTAACCAGTAAAAATCAGCTCAAAGTTTTGAGATTTACATACCAAGATATCGAGTTTTCCGAATTGGGTTTTCACAAAATCCGCCAATACAGCAGCGCTAGCAGAATCTGTTACATCAAGCTGATGAAAAACAACGAGATCAGAAATGCCAAAATCTTTCAGTTTTTCAAGAGCTTCAAGACCCCTCTTCTCATCTCTAGCAGTTAACACAACTACTACTCCTTTTGAAGCCAACTGCTTAACTGTGCCAAATCCAACCCCTTTGTTAGCTCCTGTCACAACTGCATACCTGACAGAAAAACAAAATTAAGAAATTCTGGAAAAAAAAAGAAAAGAAAAAGAAGGATAATATGTAAGAAAAAATGGGTGTTATAAATAAAACTACCTCTTTACTGCTTCTGCCATTGTTAAATTGATTTGCCTTCAGCTTTTTTTTACTTTCCTAGTTCTCAGACCAATATTTATGGACATTTGACCGTACCCACATCTTACAATTCGTCAGTTTTTTTTGCAGATGCGTATGCAATGAGGTCATATGAAATATTTGCAGATTGTGCATGGATTGAGGTCATATGACGTCGGCTATTTTTTTTCTTCCTTCTGGGCCTCATTTAAGATCCACAAAAAATAAAGTTACGGGCCATGTTAAACGCAATTCTAATCAATTCATTCAGTGATACAAGGCTCGTTCAGTAGCATATGGTTCAACGACATTCTCTATTTTTGTTTTCTTACTCTCTGTAATCAACTTCTACTTGTCTCTTTTTTCAAGATCTATTGAAACTTATTGAATATATTTTTCTTGATTAAATTTACGATTTTCGAATAACTACGTTGAAAAATGAATTTTCAGCCAGGTTCCTGAATGAAAGTACCAAAGATATAAGAGATTGAGAACAAAATATTCTCCAACGTCTTATTCAAGGCAAGCAAATTGACTGAATGTTCCCTCAATTTTAACTTAATTGGTGTCATGGTCTCTCAACTAAAAATCTATAACTATTAGTCCCTCAACTCCTTAAAACATGCAACTATGGTCATTTTCTTCAATCCCGTTAGAACTTCTATCAAAATAAGTCACATGCCATACACATCAGGCTGAATCAAAGCGCAAATATAGAAAACCAAATGAGAAAAATTGTTGCAACGGTCTCTCACTTTTAACCCAACTAGACAAATGGTCCCTCAATTTTAACTTAATTGGAGCAATGGTCTCTCAACTTTAACCCACTTGTAGCAATGGTCCTTCTAACATAACTCATTTTAATGGAATTTTGACGGAATGAATGAAAAGGATCATAACTGCACATTTTGATGAGTTAATGGACCAATGATCATAAATTTTTAGTTGAGGGGACCATTACTTCAATTTGGATTTAAATTGAGAGACCATTGCTCTAATTTTCCCTTGTATTTCCCGCACACCATTTTTATTAATTTTTGTTCTTTCATCTTTAATTTATAGCCTAAATTAAGTCCTGTGTGGAAAGTAAAAATAATTGTGTGGATATCACAGCCCTTTGTCAATATGACGTCAGTATATGAAATATAATATTGACATAAAGGCGTTTATAATTGGTAACTATACGTTAATGTAATATATAGAAGACCCAGGTTTAGTCAGCTTCTCCTCCGTTTGCACTCAAGTTCGAATTCACTTTTATGTATTTAGATGAATTTATAGTAAAACATTATTTGTATTGAAAGAATTTCCGAAGGAGTGGCGAAAGTGCTTCATTCCCTTTATTGGTACCGTACTATTTGTATGTATTCTTCCGCAAACTCATAGTTTAGGATACCCAAACTATTCTGAAACCTGGAAACTAAAAACGACTCAAACTAATATTTTAACTCCAATCAAGATTTATCATTGTATCGAAACAACTCTAATCGATTTCTTCATGCCCTTCAGCATCCCGGAGAAGGAAGTGTTCATCCTGAAACCTCAAATTGCAGTAATCACATTGACTTATACTGTAAGAAACGAGTACGGTCGTACAAACAGAAGTATTCAAAATGGTGTCTTTTCTTTGCGGACAAAGTATAGGCCAGTAGGACCACCATTGGGGAGTAGCGCCAACCTGACGATGCTTTCAGCACCTTCATCGATGGTTAAGACACCAAGATTGAAGCTCATATCTGTTTTTACTAACCCAGGGCTCCCACAGTTGATGCAGAAATTCGGATACTTCTTGGCCAGAATCCTAGTGTACGCATTCAAGGCTGCTTTCGAGACTTTGTAGGGTGGAAAGATGTGAGACCAGCCTTTGGTTTCAAGCAAATCATGTTTATAGTCTTCCAGAAACTCACTCAAAACAGCTTCTATTCTCTCTTCTGTAATGCTCTCAGCATCACTAAGTACCTCTTTGGCCCTTCCATTTGGAAAATTCTGAAGCAACACGAAAGACGGGAGAGTTTTAATTTGATTCGAAAAACAGAAAAATTGCATCTTGCCATCTATGTAGAACTAAATACATGGATTGCTCATAATTAAACATTTCATCAACACAGTTCAGAGCCATTTCCGGAAAATTGGTTTACTCTGGCATTCAACTAATGTTCTAATGTAATTCCAGAGCTCCAATATACTTCATTAAGCACGGAAAAGACTTATAAAGTGTGTAATTCTCCGCAGATAAATTGACTAAACCATTTAGTTCAACTTCTAAAACGGTAAAACCACATTAACTACTACTCGAAACTTGATCTTGTTTGAAATACCAAAAACAAATCACATTTTATTAGTTGTTCATACCGTCAGCTTAGCAAGAAGGGAAGAAACATTAACGATTCTTGGTGAATCCGATAGCTGGAGGAGGGGCAAAAGTGCTTCAGTCACACTTTTGGCACCATAGTAGTTTGTTTTAAGGCATTCTTCTGCTAACTCGTAGTTTGGTATTGTCGATATTTCACTAAAATCGATTTCTTCAGGCTTCTGCATAATTGCATACAGGAAAAGAACGTTAATGAACACTCTCGGGAAGTTTGCATCATTACTTTCCTAAGTTACAAGAGAGAAATTCTTAGAAGGATTCTGTTCCGAAAACCGATTACTCCTATCAATCATATATATGATTGATTTATATATAGAATCTCACCTTACCACTTACAGCTGACCTGAAACTTTCAGGGTCTACTATGCTTCCATTGATTCCTGCATTGTTTACCTAGACAGTACAAAAAGTTCCAACATTTCAACTTCAAACTTAAATTAAAACAAGAAGCAGATTGCAATATTATCTCAATATTATCTCTACTGATCTAAGAAAGAAAACCCAACTTAATTTTCAAGATTTACATACCAAGATATCGAGTTTCGCGAATTGGGTTTTGACAAAATCTGCAAGGGAAGCAATGCTAGCAGAATCTGTAACATCAAGCTGATGAAAAACGAGGGGTGGAAAAAATTCCCGAAAATCCCGAACCGAACCGAAAAAATCCCGATCTCAAACCAAAAATTTCCTAAACCGAAATTCCCGAAATTTTCGGGATGCTATCCCGAACCAATCCCAAAATTTCGGTATGGGATTCGGGATTGGCTTCTCGATATTTCGGGAATCCCATACCAAACCGAAAATATATAATATTAATTATTATATATATATATATATATTTATACATATATATATTATTCTTTTATAATTGATGCTAGTAGTTTCTAATTCATACTCAGCAACCTAGAATGCCTTGCACCTTGCAGATTTTTCATGTTCTGTTTGATATTCATGTGGATTTTATTATTGTTGCTGCCATGGCTGATGATTTCAGAAGGCTTGATTCTTTTGTCTCTCAACAGATTGCAAAAAGAGTTTAATTAATTTGAATTTTGACTATGATAAAAAGAGTCAAGCATGCCAGTGTTCAATTAAATGGTAGTGTGAATGAAATGAAATTCCTAGTTCATGAATGTGTTCTTGAATTATATATTTGAAGAACAATTCATAATTTTATATTTCAATTTGGGATTCCCGATTTGTCCCAAAATTCCGAAAATATTTCGGGATTCCCGAAATTTGGGATTCCCGAAAATTTGGTTTGGGATTGGTCTTCAAATTCCCATCCCGAAAAATTTCGGTTTGGGATTCGGGATACTAGTTTCGGTATGGTATCGCATACCGAACCACAAACCACAAGCTCAGAGAGCCCAAAATCTTTCAATTTCTCAACAGCTTCAAGACCCCTCTTCTCATCTCTTGCAGTTAACACTACTATGACCCCCTTTGAAGCCAATTGCTTAACAATTCCAAATCCAACCCCTTTGTTTGCCCCTGTCACAACTGCATACCTGACCAAAATATGAAAAACAGATTTCAGATAAATAAGAAAAAATGGGATTTTATTTATGTGGTTAAAGGATGAAGAAAACTAGACACTTACGTTTTACTTGCTTCTGCCATTGTTGATTGTCTTTGAGCTTGTTCCTTCGCTTGGCTCTTTCCTGGTTGTCAAAGTTTCATGCCATCATTTTTTTTAAAGAAAGTTAGGATCAGATGCCATGATTATATTAATATTTTTTGTAGTCTTTAGTAGACTCACTTGTTTAATCTCATATTTTTTTATTTTTTTATTTTTTTTAAAATATTCATATTGTTTATGCAGTGAGGTCATATACTTTAAAGAACATAGTGTATACAATGAGATCATATAAAACTCCAAACTTGTTATCTTCGCCATAAGGTAGTCAAAGATCACATGATCACTTATTTTTGGATTTGATATCAGGAATTAAAGAAATAAACGGATGTGCTTTTAAGATTTTAATCCCAGTGATCATGAGTTCTTAGTCACCATGTGACAAAAAAACGAGACTTTAGAATATAACTTTAACATCTTTTGTTTTTAGTTTTAAAGTATGAAGTTTTGGTGCAATTTGGAATCATTAGTTTGCTAGTCTACGATAGTACACTGTAATGTGCTTGTAAATTAGAGTAATTTAGAATCACATTCATCAAAAAACAAAAAAGTTTGAAGTTTTGGTTTAGTTTATAGGCCTTTGGACTTCCTTTTACACCCTAAGAAAAGACAAGTTTTGGGCCTTTGGCTGAGTTGGCTGTATTGCTTCTTTTCCGTCTGTTTGAGCTTTAAGCCCTCGTCCTTACCAAGCTAAAAATCGACCATCTCAATCAAATCTACTAAAGTCGCCAAGCCAATCACCATATCTTCATCTTCTAGCATTTTACATTTTATTTTGACAGAATTGATACCAAGGGCGAAGAGAACGGGAGCAAGAGTGAATGGGTGACTAAGAGAACGACACTCTGTATTACAATAGGCAAGTGAATTTTCACGAACATATAACATAAGCTCATAAGCTTCATTTGTTACATTGTAAACACACCAATGATGATCATTATTGATGAAACATAAAAGAACCTTCAAAAAGGTGCCACTTCTTTCCGAGAAAAGTAGAGGCCAGTAGAACTGCCGTTGGGGAGTAACGCCAACCTGACAATGCTTTCAGCACCTTCGTCGATGGTTAAGATGCCAGCATTGAAGCTCATGTCAGTTTTGACAAATCCAGGGCTGCCACAGTTGATGCAGAAATTTGGATACTTTTTGGCCAAAATCCTAGTGTACGCGTTCAAGGCTGCTTTCGAGACACTATAGGGTGGAAAAAAAGGAGGCCAGATTTTGGTGTCTTGCAAACCTTGTTTAGAGTCTTCCAAAAATCCACTCAACACAGAATCTATTCTCTCTTCTGTAAGTGTCTCTGCATCACTCAGTACCTCTTTAGGCCATCCATTTGGAAAATTCTGAAGCGTCGTGCAAGACAACAGAGTTTTAGTTTGATTTTGAAACAGAAAATATGGCATCTATGTATAGAAAGGTTTAGTAAGTTCCAACCAAGCACACTTAAAAATAAAAAACAGATGAAGGACAAAGAGTTCTCCAGTATTTTTTGTTAGGCAAATAAATCGGTTGAAAATCTTTGGTTCAATTTCATCAACCATATCAACAACTAAGTGGAACTTGATTCTGTTAGGAGAAAGCCATACCACTAGGTTAGCAGCACCGGTAGAAACATTGACGATTCTGGGGGAATCTGATAGCTGAAGGAGGGGCAAAAGAGCTTCAGTCACTCTTTTTGTACCATAGTAGTTTGTTTTCAGGCATTCTTCTGCTAACTCGTAGTTTGGTATAATCGGTATTTCATTCCAATTTATTTCTTCAAGCTTCTACATCCGGGAGAAAAACGTTAATTAACCCCTTGGAAGTTTTCCATCATTACTTTCCCAATTGAAGTTGTAAGAGAACGTAATTTGTACAATGATTGTGTCCCAGAAGTATTGAATAATTCCTAACCTCATCTTAAAATACAACTGGGAAGCGAATTTCGCACTCCCGCTTCACCCTTTCACTCCTTTTTTGTTCCCAGCCTTTGGATTGAATATATTAAAGAAAAATCAAGGGAAAAAAAAAGGAGAGTGATGCAAAAGGAGAAAACGAGGGTCTGAAAACCGCTACCCACTAGACAAGAAAATGCTTTGCGTCTAATAAATAATTTGCCTAGATGTAACTTCTACTGATCCATATATAATATATATGTATGTATACAGAACCTCACCTTACCAGTAGCAGCTGACATAAAAGCTTCAGGGTTTACTATGCTTCCATTAATTGCTGCGTTATTTACCTACACAGCACAAAAGTTCCATCTTTGTTATGTTCACTTCAACTTAAAACACAAATTAAAGCAAATATCATCATTCATCAGCAGGTAATCCGAAATTAATAATAAACTGTATTGCTTAACCTAACCAGTAAAAATCAGCTCAGTTTTTGAAATTTACATACCAAGATATCGAGTTTTCCGAATTGGGTTTTCACAAAATCCGCCAATACAGCAGCGCTAGCAGAATCTGTTACATCAAGCTGATGAAAGACAACGAGATCAGAAATGCCAAAATCTTTCAGTTTTTCAAGAGCTTCAAGACCCCTCTTCTCATCTCTAGCAGTCAACACAACTACGACTCCTTTTGAAGCCAACTGCTTAACTGTGCCAAATCCAACCCCTTTGTTAGCTCCTGTCACAACTGCATACCTGACAGAAAAACAAAATTAAGAAATTCTGGAAAAAAAAGAAAAGAAAAAGAAAGATAATATGTAAGAAAAAATGGGTGTTATAAATAAAACTACCTCTTTACTGCTTCTGCCATTGTTAAATTGATTTGCTTTCAGCTTTTTCTTTCTTTCTAGTTCTCAGACCAATATTTATGGACATTTGGCCGGTTTTTCATACTCACATCTTACAATTCGTCAGTTTTTTTGCAGATGCGTATGCAATGAGGTCATATGAAATATTTGCAGATTGTGCATGGATTGAGGTCATATGACGTTGGCTATTTTTTTCTTCCTTCTGGGCCTCATTTAAGATCCACAAAAAATAAAGTTACGGGCCATGTTAAACGCAATTCTAATCAATTCATTCAGTGATCCAAGGCTCGTTCGGTGGCATATGGTTCAACGACATTCTCTATTTTTGTTTTCTTACTCTTTGTAATCAACTTCTACTACTCTTTTTCAAGATCTGTAGAAACTTATGGAATATATTTTTCTTGATTAAATTTACGATTTTCGAATAACTATGTTGAAAAAGGAATTTTCAGCCAGGCTCCTGAATGAAGGTACCAAAGATATAATAGATTGAGAACAAAATATTCTCCAACGTCTTATTCAAGGCAAGCAAATTGACTGAAATGTTTTTGTTCAAAAACTTTATCAACCATATTAACAACCCCTATAAACTTTGATTTGTTACGAGCATGCCTAGGAAATATATTTTTCAAAGTTGCTCACACCGTTAGCTCAGCAACACCGGAAAAATATTGCCAATTCTTGGTAAATCAGATAGCTGGAAGAGTAACACATTCCTTCTGAAACTCGTAGTTTGTGGCTCGATTTTTCACTCTACTTGACTTCTTCATGTTCTTTTACATCCAGGAGATGATGCATTAACTTACAGGCGGCAGAAAACAGTAGAAGGATTGTGTTTACAGAAAACTGCAATAGTGTTCATTGCCGAATACTCAAATTGCAGCATTGACATTTATTTATTATAAATGTCTAAGAAAAATTTCTTTAACAATCATCATAAAAATTTCTAGAGAAAGTGATCACACACACCCCTATTACGAAAGTCCCTTCATCTGTTACATTGTGTAAAAACTATTAAGTACTCAGAACGAAGCGACTTCTTTCTGACCAAAGTAGAGACCAGTAGGACCACCGTTGGGAAGTAGCGCCAACCTGACGAGGCTTTCAGCACCTTCATCGATGGTTAAGTTGCCAACATTGAAGGATATATCCGTTTTGACAAATCCAGGGCTCACACAATTGATGCAGAAATTCGGATACTTCTTGGCCAGAATCCTAGTGTATGCGTTCAAGGCTGCTTTTGAGACTGTATAGGGTGGAAAAATAGGAGACCAGATTTTGGTGTCTCCTTTTTTGAAGTCTTCCAAAAATCTAATCAACACAGAATCTATCTTCTCTTCTGTAAGTCTCTCGGCATCACTTAGTACCTCTTTAGCCCATCCATTTGGAAAATTCTGAAGCAGCATGAAAGACAGGAGAGTTTTGGTTTGATTTCGAAACAAAAAAAATTGCATCTTACGTATAAAAAAACAGAAGGATTCCTTTTTGTAAAACAGATGAAGGATAGAGTTCTCTAATACTTTTAATAAAAGGAAAACAACTTGACTGAAATATTAATTTGGTTCAATTTCATCAACTATTTCAACAACCAAGTGGAAATTTGATCTTGTCAAGGGAATGCCAGAAAAAGAAACATATTTTTATGTTGATCATACCATTAGTTTACCAACACCGGAAGAAACATTAACGATTCTTGGAGAATCAGATAGCTGGAGGACGGGCAAAAGCGCTTCAGTCACACTTTTGGTACCATAGTAGTTTGTCTTCAGGCATTGTTCCGCTACCTCGTCGTTTGGTATGGTCGGTATTTCACTCCAATTGATTTCTTCAGGCCTCTGCATCCCAGAAAAAAAGTTAACCCTCTTGGAAGTTTTCCATCATCAATTTCCCTAATTAATTTATAAAGTTATACGGGAATGAAATTGTACAAGGATTGTGTTCCCAGAAAATTGTATTGCATAAGGCCCTAACTTCATCTCAAATGGGGAAAGGGAAGCGATTTTCGCACTTCCTTTTCTCCCCCGCTACTCATTTCTTTTTTCTTCCAAGCATTTGGATTGAATAAATGTAAGGAGAGTCAAGCAACAAAAACAAGAGAGTAATACAGTAGAAAAAGAGAGCATGAAAATCGCTATGCACAAGGAAATTGTTTTGCATCTGTTAAACTTTTCGCCTGGATGTAACTTTTATTGATTCACAAGGTTGCTCTTGTCCATTAATCTTGCTTCCAATTCCAAAAGGCAAAACATCTTACCATTATGATGAAGGTTATGATATGTATATATATCTACGCATATATATACACACACAGAAAACCTCACCTTACCACTTGAAGCTGATTTGAAATCTTCAGGGGTTACCACGCTTCCAACAACTGCTGCATTGTTTACCTACACAGTACAAAATTGCCAAAAATTTCATCCCTGTCATCTCTGCCTTCACCAGTAAGTAATTAACCAGAGATTAATCATCTTTGCTCTATATTGCTCAACTTAAACGGTAAAAATAAGCTCAAAATTTCAATATTTACTTACCAAGATATCGAGTTTTCCGAATTGGGTTTTGACAAAATCCGCCAATCTAGCAGCACTAACAGAATCTGTTACATCAAGCTGATGAAAAACAACGAGATCAGAAATGCCAAAATCTTTCAGTTTTTCAAGAGCTTCAAGACCCCTCTTCTCATCTCTAGCAGTTAACACAACTACGATGCCGTTGGAAGCCAACTGCTTAACTGTGCCAAATCCAATCCCTTTGTTAGCTCCTGTCACAACTGCATACCTGACAGAAATAAACAAAAAACCCCAATGAAAATATATTGAGAAATTCTGGAAGAAGAAAAGAAGATAATTCATAAGATATGGGCTTTTTATTCATACACTTACCTCTTTACTGCTTCTGCCATTGTTAAATTGGTTGGGTTTCAGCTTTTTCTTTCTTTCTAGTTCTCAGACCATTTTTATAGATATTTGACTGGTTTTCAGACTCACTTCTTACAATTCCTCAGATTTTTGCATATTGTGCAAAAACCAAGTTGTATTATTTTGACTTTTTTTTTGCCCCTTTGGGGTTTGAAATTTGAGCCACCACCCCCTTTGGGGTTTCTGGGCTTCATATAAAACCCACAAAAAAAGACGACTTTTTGGGCCATGTCAAATACAATTCTAGTGGATCCATTAAGCTATTATAGGCCCGCTTGGTATGCAGAGAGGGAAGTAATAGACTTGATATACTCGATATCTTAACGGATCATGTCTTGTCAATCTCATTAATCTTAATTGATACTTTAACCCAACCTGTATTTTAACGGGTAATAATTTATTTTACTTCAATAAATTAGCAAAAAAAAAATCATCCTAAATTAGTATCTACATACCACTTTGTCACATAAATATTACTTTAAAACAAAAAAAAATATTTATCTTTCAGATATTATAAACCCCAAACTAAGAGCCTAATGAAAAAACATTATACATTACTACAAAATATCAAAATGTAAAAGGACATGCAAATTGCAAAATGAAGGGAGTTTTTTTTTTTTTTTTTTTTCAACATTGTAGAGCCTTTCTCATAAGTCAGAACCTTACCAATGAGTTGAATGAGACTCAAAGCATGAACGTTGTTTTTTACAGCAAAATCCTTCAATTTTTATCACACTAAGAGAAATTGTATTAGAACTTTGGCTTCATCTATTGTCTTTAACAGTTAAGTTCACGATGTTTTTCGTAAAACTTTCCACATTAGCACTCTCTTTCATATAAACTAAACATAAAAATTACCAAACTAACATTTTTCTTAACAAGTTGAAAATGGTAACCCGCCTTAGCACTCTCTTCACCGTAAAAATGTGTGTCAAATGTGTGTTCAAACCATATATATATATATATATATATATATATCTGCCAAATGAAAGAGAACAAAAGAATCTGGCCAGAAAAATTCAACTTCATTCAGATAATTCAACATAGAGATTACAACTTAAATAGAAAAAGACAATAACCGACTTAGCAAATTAAAAGGCACGACTAAGCCATTACTTGGAACACAACACCATCCACTACTTGATAGACTCCACAATATCTGAGATATGCCTAAAGAATAAGTAAATCCACAACAGACCACCTAAACTATAGGAATGCACGTTTATTGAAAAACAAATAACATGAGTATTTTAACTATATATATATATATATATATATATATATATATATATATATATATATATATATATATCATCTTCAATCAAAACTCTGCCACTTAATACTGAGAAAAGAAGAAGCCAGAAGGACCATAATTGGTCAGCAACGCTAACTTCACAACCCTTGCAGCACCTTCTTCAACAATCAAGACGCCGGTGGTGTTGGTTAGATCTGTTTTAACTGATGCAGGGCAAAGCCAATTTATGCTAAAATTTGGTACTTCGTGGTTAGAATCCTGTGTTGGTTGAAGGTGCCTTGGCAAAGCTTTGAGTAGGTTCTTAGACTCTTACAAAGTTCATTGTTTTCAGGCGTGCCATTGCTGGCCAAGACCAACAAATTGTTTAATATTTGGATGTTTTTAGGTCATTTGCTTGTACCACAAGTAAACTGAGCCTCATTATCAAAAGACTGTTCCATGGAGGTGTTAAATCCATATGAGATTCTTTTCTTCGCCTTGAAGACAAGAACTTTATATTTTTCTTATCTTAAATGCCAAGATACAACCACAATCTGATCAGAACTCATCCAAGTCAGTTTGCAAACTTTGTGAAAAGAGTAAAGACGAAAAGTAAAGCCAAATAGAGAGTAAGTAAAAAACTGAATGTAAAGCGTTGGTAAGTATTTGTAAAATGTTAACTAAAATGACAATAAATTTCATTAAAGGATAATAACTTGAAAATCAATGACAAATACAAGTGTTGATCCCTAAAAATTACAAAGCTTCCGTGGCGCGCAGGCCGAATAACTAATAAGCTAACTACGTCATTCGGTTGAATGTGGGGCGTGCCAACGTTGGCTGAGCTCAGCCGAGGTGTAAAATTTGTTGATGTTGCGTTGAGCGCGTTGCTGACTTCTTTATCTTGCGACTCCGGCCGAGGAAGGAACAAATCTCGGCATTTGGATTCTCGAGCCTGAAGATAAGGCTGCTAGTTCTGCGAAGTTCACAAATCGTCAGCGCCGAATTCGGTCACAGTGATTATATTCATTAGAGTATAAGCACGTCGAATTGACACCAGACTGTACGGACACAAGTATTCAAAGGTAATGTGTGTCTTGATGGTAAATGTGGTTCGGCCCTCAAAATGCCGAACTCTGAAACTCACTTGGGAGTATCCAATCATAAAACCACTCGGCGTTTAATGCGCCGAATGTTGTAACTCGTAACACCTTACTTCGCCAAAAAGGCTAATAAGATGACCTCTGCCAATAAGGATTCGGAAACCCTTCTTGACCAAGACTTGCATAGGTAACCAATTGGCCTCGACGTAGTGCTGTTTATTCAAACTGAAGGTGCTCCTCGGTCGGCTGATTCTACGGTAACAGTGTTGTTTATCCAAACTGAAGATGCTCGTCGGTTGCCTTCACAGTGCTGTTTATCCAAACTGAAGAAGTGTCGGTGAGAAATAGAAAATAAAAAATCTCAAGATGTTTGAGAGGTTTTACGCAGGGCAGTTGTGTGTTGAATTGGAAGTCCCTTGAATGGTGTTCGCAACCTTGTATTTATAGAAGCAGATGTGTGGTGCGGCTTCACTAGTAGAATTTGATTTCAATTCAAACTAGATAAGCGAGAGCCTATCCCTTAGCAAATGACAGAAAGCCATCATCACCTGACTTTGCTTCGGTATTATCATCGTTATTCAAAAAGCCCATGTTTTTCCCTTCTTATCTTTTGGATGCATTCCACGTGGCCATTTCCTTATTTCATGATAGGCCAAAGCCTATCACCACCTATTTTCCCGTGTGCAACCATGCATGCCACATGCTTTTCTTCCAACCACACGCACACATGCAAAACACCTTCTCTGAAAATGCATAGCCGCACGGCACTTAAGCCACGTGCACATAACCAACCCAAAAAACATGCATTAGAATAGAATCTCAATATTGCAAAATAACAGCATGATTTGGGTTTCTTAATGCGATTGAAGAACATGAAAAACTATCCAGACCAAGTGCACGCAATTTGATATCAAAAACTTATCTTCGATCTTCTAATCTAATAGCATTCAATCTTTTGGACTCCTTAATTATCTCCACATTTTTAGAAATAAATTTCTTAATAATTCCCCAGATAACATCGTGATTATTAAAATCATAATATTATCTAGACAAATTATTAATCAATTATCTCAACCTTCTTCCAATCCAATGGCTCAAAATTTTACTCATTCTACGGTCTCGATTGCTCAGGGCGATAGTGTAAAATCGGGTTCAAACATTGCCCCCCAATTTTCTTGAACTTCAGCTCGTAAGCCGAATGGTTAAGGAAATTAAGTCTATGTGCCCAACAAAATCTCGTGGTATCGCCGAAAAAGACAAAAATTTCTTGGCAAACGAAAAGCACACCATGCTATTAAGAACCCATAGTTGAACTCGTACAAGATGCCAATTTCTCGACCTCGGCCCAATCTCACTTTTTATATTGGCTAGGCATGATAATCAAACTTCGGCTCATAAACCAAATGGTTAAGGAAACTAAGCATTTTGCATTTGAACTTGGCCATTGGCCCACCACTGAGTACTTCCACCGAATCGATAACTAATCATTTTGCCCAATAGAGGAGTAAGTGGTAGGTAAACAAATTATTTAATGCGACCATTCCTGGCAGCTCAACCTGCCACCAATATCGAGAAAAATTGGGTCGAAGTTGACGAGCTGGACGAGATTCCAATTTGCATCTATGATGAAATTGATCCGAGGTCAACGAGTTGGTCGAGACTCCAATGTGATTGCATAAGGCTGGCATGCACATCCTTCTGAGTCAGCCGAATGGGTTAATATCCTTGACCTACATGTCAACATGATAAATGTGAGGATGCTTTTCTAAGCTACTCGGTGTCTTTCTTTTTTTTTTTTTTTTAATTCCTTCGGCCAAAAGTCGAATGAAATTTTTATACTCCTTCGGCCAAATGCTTCCATTCCTTCGGCCAAAAGTTTCTCCCCTTTTTATTTATTTATTTTTATTATATATATATATATATATATATATATAGTTTTGTAAAGTGGACCGAGGCTGAGACCGAGAAGAATTGGGTGTAGAGCATATATATATATATATATATATTTGTATTGCCGCACTCTTATTGTCCCCTTTATTTTCTTATGCATTGGCTTGAAAGGCCGAATGGGTAAGAAAATAATTTATTCATTATATATATATATTTTAGCAAACGAAAATAAAAGTGGCCGAACCATAAAGTGGAGGAGGCCAACGATGTTTTATTCCGAGCCGAGATCTTTTTACATCAAAATTCTCAAATTGATTTCGCTATAGGCCGAGAAAAGATTTTTCTCCAAATATTTTTGACTCGGCGGAATATTTTTCATTTTCGACCGCCGAATGTGTTGGACAATTATTATGCCCCCAGGCATAATAATTTCGCCAATTTCAGCTTTTAACCCAAACAACTGAGCCGAACAGGATTGCTCTATATCGGCTTTATCACCAATAATCATATCGATTGACGTGGTTTGTTCAACTGAAACCATGAATTGGTCTTGTTCGTCATTGAACACTTTTCTGACGAATTATTTTCTAAGTTAATTTTTGGCTCAAAAACTTGAACATTTTCTTCTAGGCCTACCACACTTTCAACCTCGACCGAAAAAATTTCTTCTTGTCCGACCATATTTTCAATCTCAACCGAAAAAATAGGTGGCCTTTGTTCTTCGGCCAAATTAACAATTTTCTTAGGCCGATGTCTGATTACGGCCGAAGCGGAAAATTGCCCCCTGTCTTTTCAACCAACCATTCCTCAAATGGAATCGATTTGTAGTAAAAAAACGTAAGGAAAATATTTTCCATCTAGCCAGGTATTAAATCGAGCCCTGTCTTCATTTACCCATTGCTCTTGCAGGGTAATAGGAGCTTTTATTCTCAACATGTAAGCGAATGACTTTTGCATCTCTATATGGCCACGAAGAATTTTTTCCACTTCCAAAGATCTTTTTCGTTCCTCATTGTGTTTTTTCAATTCCTCTAGGAGCTCGTACAATCGACTACGTGGAGCCGGATTGGAATCTTGATACATCATATGAACTTCTTAGTTTTAGCACTGGGTCCCATTGGGCGTGCCAAAATGTTGACCCTTAAAAATTATAAAGCATACGTGGCGCGCAGGCCGAGTAACTAATAAGCTAACTATGTCCTTTGGTTGAATGCGGAGTGTGCCAACTCATCGGCCGAACTCGGCCGAGGAGTAAAATTTGTTGATGTTGCGTTGAGTGCGTTGCTGACTTCTTTATCTTGCAACTGCAATCGAGGAAGGAACAAATCTCGGCCTTTGGATTCTTGAGCCTGAAGACAATGCTACTAGTTCTGCGAAGTTCACAAATCGTCAGCGCCGGATTTGGTCACAGTGATTATATTCGTGAAAGTATAAGCACGTCGAATCGACACCAAACTGTACGGACACAAGTATTCAAAGGTAATGTGTGTCTTGATGATAAATGTGGTTCGGCCCTCAGAATGCCGAACTCTGAAACTCACTTGGGAGTATCCAATCATAAAACCACTCGGCGTTTAATGTGCTGAATGTCGTAACTCGTAACACCTTACTTCGCCGAAAAGGCTAATAAGATGATCTCTGCCAATAAGGATTCGGAAACCCTTCTCGACCGAGACTTGGATAGGTAACCAATCGACCTCGACGCAGTGTTGTTTATCCAAACTGAAGGTGTTCCTCGATCGGCTGATTCTACGGAAACAGTGCTGTTTATACAAACTGAAGATGCTCACTGGTTGCCTTCACAGTGCTGTTTATCCAAACTGAAGATGTGTTGGCGAGAAAAAGAAAATAAAAAATCTCAAGATGTTTGAGAGATTTTGCGCAAGGCAGTTATGTGTTGAATTGAAGGTCCCTTGAATGGTGTTCGCAGCCTTGTATTTATAGAAGCAGATGTGTGATGCGACTTCACTAGTAGAATTTGATTTCAATTCAAACTAGATAAGCGAGAGCCTATCCCTTAGCAAATGACAAAAAGCCATCATCACTTGACCTTGCTTTGGTATTATCACCGTTATTAAAAAAGCCCATGTTTTTCCCTTCTTATCTTCTGGATGTATTCCACGTGGCCATTTCCTTATCTCATGATAGGCCAAAGCCTATCACCACCTATTTGCCCGTGTGCAACCATGCATGCCACGTGCTTTTCTTCCAACCACACGCACACATGCAAAACACCTTCTCTAAAAATGCATAGCCGCACGACACTTGAGCCACGTGCATAGAGCCAACCCAAAAAACATGCATTAAAATAGAATCCCAATATTGCAAAATAACGGCATGATTTGGGTTTCCTAATGCAATTGAAGGACTTGAAAAATTATCTAGACCAAGTGCACGCAATTTGATATCAAAAACTTATCTTCGATCTTCTAATCCGATAGCATTCAATCTTTTGGACTCCTTAATTATCTCCACATTTTTAGAAATAACTTTCTTAATAATTCCCCAGATAACATCTTGATTATTAAAATCATAATATTATCTAAATAAATTATTAATCAATTATCTCAACCTTCTTCCAATCCAATGGCTCAGAATTTTACTCATTCTACGGTCTCGATTGCTCAGGTCGATAGTGTAAAATCGGGTTCAAACAACAAGTAACAGGGCAAAGTTTAAACCTATTCGGGCAAGTTCAGCTACTAGTTGGGCAAGTTCTTGTGAGTACACAACATGTTCTGGGAAGGAAAATTTAACATAAGAAATAGATACTAAAAAGGAAGTAGCAGAGCTATAAATACAAAGTGTTAATTTGAACTACAAAAAGGGATGTCTGAAAGTAAGTTGGAGAACTTTTAAAAGTCTTTTTGCGTGTTGAGTTCAATGTCATTTTCCTTGAGCCTTTTCACTGCCTTAATACAAAAACCAAATTCAGAACAAACTACAAAAATAAGAAACAGAAGCAAAACTGGCGAATTGTTGGGAAAAGAAGTGGCCGCCTCTTTGTTGCTTCTGCTATTGACGATGACTTTATAGAGAGTGTAATGTTTCTTTTTGCCATTATATATTTTTTGGTAATATTAGATAAATTTATTAAAAACATCATATGATGATACAAGTGATAGTCAAAGAAAGGCAAAGGCAATCCAAAAACAACTTGAATATCAGAAAAACTTGACACGATGATTTCAGTCAATGACACAAGATTTCAGTCAATGACATTGAATGGCCAAGGCCAGGATCCTAATTTCCACTTGATTGAATTATAGGAATTTTGTTTTATTTTCAAGATTATCACCTTATGGTCTAGAAACTTGACACGATGATTTTCAGTACCTTAGCCTTATTTTCCAACTGGGTGTGCATTGTAATTCATCTAGAACATCAGTTTTTGTAAAAGATCATTAAAGTGTGCAAAATGGGTTTATAAGGCATGACCGCCTCACCCCAGAGCTTTGCGAGCAGTTGCCCCAATCGAAGTGTTGATGGATTCTTACCGAGTTGCATGAAAAGTTGATTGTATGGTCCCACAATCATCACTCCTATTATGACCACCACCGACACCAACACCACCTCTACCACCATCATCATTACCTCGTCACCAGTGCCCCCATCCCTACTCCATTACGTCAACAACATCCCGCCACCATAATCACCAAAGGCACTAATTTTTCTACCATCATCTTACCAACAATCACCATGTGACACTTTCATCACCGTTGTTGCCACCACCACCTCATAAGACTACTTTGTCATGATCATAATCACCAATTCAAGAATGAAAACTTAAAGTAATTCTTATTAATAAATAGGTCATTAAAAATTTCATGACAAGTCACACAATTCTATAAAATTCTAGCATTGAAGTCTCTAGAGGTCTACAAAAGTCTATCATTTAACTCCTTTATTTTCCACTAAAGTATATCATCAAAAGTCTATACGCAATTTTAAGGAGTTTATAATAATCAGTAAAAGTCTACTATATCTACAAAAGTCTATCACTTTAAAAAGTCAACAAAAGTCTACTAAATACAAAGGATACATATTGATTTTCATGTAAGAAAATTAGATTATTAAAACGTAGCAATGGACTGATAGAATATGTCGTACAAAGGACAAAATCCAGATTTTCAATGAAAATTTTAAGCTTCCATCATACTGGAATGTGAGATAGAGCATGTTGTATGACACTGAGTGACTTTTATTGCATGCATTGGCAACATTTGCATGTAATATAAATCATTTTCAATCAAAAACCTGTTACTTCAGACTCAACAAAGAAGAAGCCAGAAGGGCCATCATTGGGAAGAAATGCTAACTTCAGAACCCTTGCAGCACTTTCTTCGACAGGCACGTTACCAGCATTGAAGTTTATATCAGTTTTGACAAATCCAGGGCAGAGACAATTGATGCGAAAATCCGCGTACTTCTTGGCTAGGACACGTGTATGTGCATTCATTGCTGCCTTTGAGAGTATATAGCCAGCCATAAAAGAAGGCCAACCTTTGCTTTCAATTGAACCCTCCTTGAAGTCTTTTAGAAACTGAGTCAACACCTCATCTATTTGCTCTTCTGTTCGATTTTCAGCATGACTGAAAACTCCTTTAGCCCAGTCACTAGGTATATTGTTTAACTTGCCCCAGGAAGATGAAACGTTAACTATTCTCGGTGAATCCGATAATTGGAGGAGTGGAATAAGCGCTTCAGTTATTCGTTTAGCACCATAATAGTTTGTTTGCACGCATTCTTCTGCTAACTCATAATTTTGAGTCATCATTTTCTTCCAATCAGTTCCTTCCTGCATCAGACACCCACCCCAAACAAAAAAAATTGTTAATTACAGGTTCACATGCACACCAGTCATCAAAACTATCACAGTGAAAATATTGTTGGGAACATTACACAGATCATTTTCCTTTAAAAGGCTAGTAAGTTATCCAACTCAATCCAATAGCAGGCACCGAAGGTGGCCTTGTGAAAAAAATTATGTCAAAGACTTACCGGAATACCAGAAGCTGTTGCAGCTTTAAAAGCATCGGTATCTACATTGGCGGCTCCCATAATCCCTGCATTGTTCACCTGTGCAGAGCCCAACTCTTTCAATATTGCTTATTTCAGTCACACAAGCAATTAAAAGGTAAGAAATTATAGAGAATGCAAATGAAAAGGTTTGATCGATCCTTTGGTGTTCTTGCAACAAAAGCCAATGCCCTTCCAAGCGCCCAAGGGTGTGCTACTTTGTCCAACCCTAAAGTCCAACA